>NW_022979451.1:0-21010 GCF_902652985.1 Pecten maximus
TATTATATCCCGCTTTCACTTTTAAAAGATACATGTGTTGAACTTTCACCAATCAACTGCGAGTTGATAAGCTTGCTTACTATGACATTACGTTGTTAATGATTCAGTTTACATTTATGATTTAAACTGATGTAATTTGTGATTATCAGCTGTTTTTCTTGAGAATACGGTTTTGAATGCCGTCATATCCTAAGCTTAGTTACCTGAACTATTGTAACACACGTTCCGTTGCTTTTTAGATGTTTAATACGATAATAGGCGGATGTATATTTATCTATGTACTGTTCTAGGATTTGTCACAATGAATATCAACAACTTTTATTTCATTTTCATAAAAGTCTCATTAAATGGGGTTTATTATTTTGATTATATTATACAGTGGATATAATCATATTGGACAATTGTTGTAGTGGGAAGCTACTATGATATTTTAATCATAAAGTCCCGTTCTTTCCACATGATTTGATCGATGTAGCGCAACGTAATACCCCATGTAACATATCGCGTTATCGACAGTACGGCTTTGATTATCATTTCCCATAATTTTTTTTTTAGCTGGAACGTTTGCCTTTCACACCGCATACTTTTTTTTTAATTATACCAAAGCGTTATGCATATAGTAAATAATGTATATATATATTATCATTATTTTTCCAGAAAGTGCTACTAAGAACGCAGAAGTTCAAGTCACATGGCGATCTCTAAACTATCATTAAATACTTAAACGCGTTAATAATGTATCAATTTGAATGCATTTTCCTCTCTGGGGGTACACATATTCGTCAAATTTACGAAGCCTATTGAGTTCAAAAGAAACGCCTTGAAAATATTAAGATAAAAAAAAAATCAAAAAAAAATCAGCAGATGGACATTCAACACAATAAACTTAAGTTGAATTTAGACAAAGAAAATATCAGTTCCATTTTTATTTGGATATTTTCTTGCGTGTTTTCCGACTACATCATATACACAGCGAATATTTAGCAAAATAATTAGGATAGATACTTTGGATCCTTTGATGTCCCACACAGCTCGGCGACACTCAACAGGAAAAGCGTTACCGATGTGTTGACCAATCAGTGTACATCACAATTTTGAATACAAACTTTTGATTGATGTACAGCTAAAATGGATCAGTAAAATTTTCGATCAAATCATCTTTTAAAATAGTCTTTGTGCATTTACCAGGGGTATATATTATACCATATATAGGTCTCTTCCACAATCCAAACGAACGTTCGGTTAAATTCACGTAGATTCTGTATACAAACTTTAGGAGCGAGGCGCTATCAAATCACAGCGATCCTTCCGTCACGATAACTACACCAATGGAACACGTGCATTTCACGCGTTACCAGGAATGTTAATACGTCACCAACTATACCTGCTGCATATTCTCTCTCGATATGAAACTTTGTTTAAGCATCTTCAACATGATTTTAAGAAATCTTGGATTTTATTAAGCTCATTTCGATCGGCGTTATTGATATATTGAACGTTAACTTAGAGTAACAATTACACTGTTTAAAAAGTGAAAGAAGTTTGAAAAAGGTGAAATGGGTAGGACTTTGTATTAAAAAACATCTGTGGAAAATCCTAGTACTTACGTTGTATACTCTCTCACTTTGAGATAGTATATCTGTCATTAATAATATTGTCCGATAAAATAATGAAAATAAAACATGGAAAAACATTTCACTTGACGTATATCTGTATCAAGGATATATGTATGCCTATCCTCGATACTCCAAAAGTTATGGTCACTCTCAAGAGAGCATATTGTGATCGTAATGATGTTCGTGGTTAAACCCCGCCTACATGAAAAAAACTACACCTATGTCAATCAAACATTTTTATTTAAACCTGTAATGAATATCGATTGGTCAACCAATAAATAAAGTTTTGCCTGATGAAGGTCACCGAGCTGTGCAGGACATCAAATGGATCCAACGTGTTTACCGTTAGTTATTTTGCAAAATAATGTACAGTATCGCTTTAAAACACAACTGATAACATTGGTTCCGATTCTGCAGTCGCGTGTCAACGATCATATTGTTTTATTGATAATAATTTTATATTCTGGGTTATAGCAACATATGGATAGGTGGTAAGAATTTTTTTGTTTTGCAAATGATGTTAACAAGGAGAACAGATTTTAATGGGATATATTGTAGTTATAACATAACTCTTATTCCTCCTTTTTTAAGGTATATTGATATAATTTATACTCAGTTGATTAATACTTAGTAAATTGTGGACTTTTATCAGTGTTACATAATATTGCTATCTTACGATCATAGAATCACCGTATTAATTGAATGATATATCACGAATGCTAAATTGAATTTGTTCTGTTTCCTATAAACATCCCACCTAGATAAGCATTTATATATATATGTTTAGGTTTATATGATATACTGCATGACTGTGACATTTCGTTATTACTGGTTCTGTTTACATTCATCTTTTCTATTGATTTATGTAGTACACTGCTTTTGTTGCCATCGTCTATAAAGATTATTTGACTAAACAATTAAATCAAATACTCATGATATCAATGTTAGGATATAGGCATATCGTAACTGATGTCTTGATATACATGTGCATATTTACCGTACTAATGTGCTAAAGTAAAAAGGTATGATTTAGTTATGATTACTTGATATTAACTAGTGTCAATGTTTGATTATATACAAGCGGGGTACAAATATCAATCTAATATCTAAAACATATTTCTGACACATTGATAGATCATCACACAGTTATACGATCCTGGTTGAGAATTCAGTATTAACGGAACAAGAGAATAACAAAATATTTAACAAGACTCATGTTATACAAATACATGAAGAAATGACACACGGCAAGTTACGTATGTAATTTCAATAAGAACAAAACATGTTTATTAAGTGCCCAAAAGGCCATTATGACCTCTAATTCCAACAAGATCTGTCGACAGAACATACACTGTGATATCATATAAATGCCATGTACTGTTAAAGAAACTTTCAAGTTTAAAATAACCATGTTTAAGAAATGTAAGTAATTTAAAATTCAATGAAAATGTGAATATTTTGTTCGGACAAAACATTTACATGAAGTATATGCATACCTGAGCAAGCCACCATTAGGCCTCTGACACAAACTGATGTGTTAATAGAAGCTTATACATGATTATAGTGATCGCGAACAGCATCAAAATTAATTTCAAAAGCAAATTCTTTATTTTACGCTGTTGAAGTCTTTATATTTTGAAACATTGCACAATGTTTTACCGAGTTATATCTTTTGTGAAAACGAATGAAAAAAACAGTATTGCACTAATGATCAGTTTATTTCAGTAGTTTAAACTAAAACAGTGATATACCAAAATCAGCCTTAACCCGGAATTGATTGTCAAGCTAACTATGTCACAATATAACTTTGTTTTTCGTTATAAGGGTTATGTTAGTACATCATTGACATAAAACATGTTTGAATTTGATACGTTAATCGGGACACAAACTCCTGGGTCTAAAGATATCGAATATTTAGGATTCATGACTTTTTGGCATTTTAGTGGTCAGTAAAAAAAAGGAAAGAATAATATGACTGGTTTTATATTCTTAATACAAACAAGAAAAAGAAAAATCAGTGTAAGAATAATAGTCTATTCCTTCGCATTTATATCCGTGTTTACGTTACGTTAAGCATATACGCGACTTATTTTATTGAACTTCATTCAAAACAGTATAGTTAAAGTTTGTTGTAACAATAACGAAGAAAATAGTGGCATTGTGATTATAAATAGCATAACAACACACAGTGAAACACTTGTCGGGACGCTGGGACAGTATATAATATTAGCACAATACCATCATATTCTATCCATGCTGCAACATGCATAGAACATAAACATTTCAATCTGCAATATATCAACAATGTTGCCTAATTGTCCTATTTTCTTGTTTTTACCGTTTTATGTGTTAAATACACATTTAAATGAAATACCCGCATACTTGTTCAGATCATGTGACTGCTCTTTTCGTCGGTTATATCAATCAATTATGGAAACATAGTACTCACTTTACGTAAACTATATAATCTTGGCATTCCATAACTTGTAGCTGTAGCTATCCATTAGATAAGGACATTTAACTGAATTATGGGTACATATTACTGGTATTATTGTATACATTGTAACTATACCATTCCATTAGCTATGGGTAAATGTTGTAAATGTAGATGGATTGTCCTGACAGTCCATCAGCTATATTTAACTTTACAACATTACATACCCTTGATACATCATTTGCCATTCTCATATGATGCCGTTTTCTATGGTCCTGCTGTGTCCCAGCATTCAGTGGTTATTTTGTTTTTGTTATAACTTCTAATGCGATTTTCAATGCAATGAATGGTTATTAAAACGTCACGCTATTCAATTTGCATACTATTACATTTGATATAATGCTCTAAGTGCAATGGATAACCTGATGATATATTTGCATTATCTTATATTTTATAATCTAATCGTTATCGGTAGGCAAAACTGCTCAACTATAAAAGGAAAGATTGATAAACTAAGTAAGTTCCTGCTTTATTAAGGTAATGCGTGGACGTTACACCGTAATGATCTTTTTCATTAATCATTCCATTTATAAATACACAATTATGACATTTGCTAAGAATATTCAACAAATTGCTTCATACCACTTTACTAGAGGGTGACACCTGAAGGATGTCACAGATGGAATGAAGTGTAGTAAGGGGCGATAACTCTGTGTGAGCATGTTTTGTCAAAATCGCTCAATATCTAAGTTTCGACCAATAAAAAGACTGTTGTTCGTATAAAGGCAACAAAACCAATCAAGTTGAATTTGCAATCCCCTTAATACCCCCATATATCAAATCTAATTGAAATTGAACATTATCTACATATTGACCAATCAGAGGCCAGGAATTGGCGACCGTTTTGTTTAAATGTGAAAGTGAGGCTACGAGAGCGACCGGTGTTCAATGATGTTCCTACATATCAAATTTCATCAAAATCGGACAATATCTAAATTTGAACCAAGCAGAGCTCAGTTGATGGCGGCGATTTCCCATGATGTACATACAAATAAACAAGGGCCCGTTGGAGGGCCGTAACATACGCCCGCGCAATATTTAGCCTGGGTAAAGTAGTATTGGAGTTATGGTCCGGACAAGTAAAATCATCAAAGGGGAATAACTCCGCAAATATGGGGGAAAGGGGGCATGATTTTGGTATGCGACACTCCGAGTCATCAAGAGGTATATTTGTGTCAAGTATGGAGAGCCTGGGTAAAGTAGTATTGGAGTTATGGTCCGGACAAGTAAAATCATCAAAGGGGAATAACTCCGCAAATACGGGGGAAAGGGGTATGATTTTGGTATGCCACACTCCGAGTCATCAAGATGTATATTTGTGTCAAGTATGGAGAGCCTGGGTCGAGCAGTATTGGTGTTATGGTCCGGACAAGTAAAATCATCAAAGGGGAATAACTCCACAAATACGGGGCGGGGGGGTCAGGGGCATGATTTTGGTATGCGACACTCCGGCTCATTAGATGTGTATTTCTGTCAAGTATGGAGAGCCTGGGTCGAGAGTTATGGTCCGGACACCATATGTGCCCGCCCACCCGCCAACATGATAACATTATAATGTACGTCGGGTCGGGCGTATAAAAATCATTAAAACAGGACAATATCTTAATTTGGAACAATTTCCTCACAATATAGGGATTAACTCAATTTCCTCACAATATAGGGATTAAATCAATTTCCTCACAATATAAGGATTAACTCAATCAGATGTAAATTTTCATGATTTTACAGGAATTAGCTCACGCCAATTTCAATCTTAGAGGAAAAGTTGATAATTCATACTTGCGTGAGGAAAATCCCAATTTTTGGTGTTTGCCAGTGGAACAAAAATACAAATGAGAAAAGGAAAATTGTTTGGTTTTCTTTTTGCCTAAATTATTTCAATAAGATGTTATTTTGAGAATTTCCCTGAAGTTCAAAGTCATGATCAGTGTCATTTTGTAGAAGTTGGTGACTACATCACTGAACAATATGCAGGAGGCCTGTCGCATGCCATCCAGGACACAACAAAAATAGCACTGAAAATAAATGACATGTCTTACTCTTAACTATGTTTGTTTTGTTGTTTGCAAGGAATATCACCCCGTGAACAGCCAGGGTCATTTTGAGGTGAGGTCTCCATGTAGTAGTTGGTGACTACCTCTTTTATGCCATCAAGAGCATATTGTTTTCACATGTAAGCAAAAAGTTGAAATATGTTGGTATGGTATTAGAGGTAAAAATATTCGAAAATTTACTCATGTTTACCTGTATTTACTCATGTTTACCCGTGTTTACCGGACATTTTGAAGAATATTTTGTAAAATATTGATAAATAAATATTGGTAATTCTTTTATTTTGTCAAGTAATATTCTATAATACCTTTTGCATTAAGTTGAAATTGATTTTAATTCAAAAGAGAAAAAAAAACACATTACAATACATGTTTCCATACCCAGAGTAATGAGTTTAACTTAATGCAACATAATAATTCACAATATTTCAGCATAAATTTGTCAGATCAGATTTCTCGCACATTGTTTTCTTCGGTGCATGCGAGCGAAAGGTTTAAATATGTTGGTATGGTATTTGAGGCAAAGATATTTGAAAATTCACTAATTTCTACCTGTGTTCAGATGACATTTTGAAGACTATTTTGTAAAATTGTGATAGTTGAATTCTAGTAACTCTGATTTTGTCAGATAATTTTCTATAATACCTTTTGTAATAAGTTGAAATGAGTTTTAAATCAAAATATTTCCAAAAAATTACATGATATGATTCCACACCCAAAATTACTTTAATTTAACTGAATGCGACATATAGTAATTGACAATATTTTAGCATAAATTTGTCAGAACAGCCTTCTCGCACATTGTTTTCTTCGGTGTATGCGAGCGAAAGGTTTAAATATGTTGGTATGGTATTTGAGGCAAAGATATTTGAAAATCCACTAATTTTTGTGTGTGCAGGTGACATTTCGAAGAATATTTTGCAAAATTGTGAGAGCTGAATTCTGGTAACACTGATATTGTCAAATAATTTTTTATAATGCCTTTTCTAATAAGTTGCAATGAACTTTCAGTCAAGATATTAAAAAAGCTACTGTACATAACATGTTTTCCCACCCAAAATTAACTAAATTTAACTTAATCAGTTAATGCAATCATAATAATTGACAATATCTTTGTCTATCATATGATGTAGGCCTGCTGTAGTGTAGTGAGGAAGTTTCCAGCTTGCAGTGTAGGTGGTTCAATTTAAATAGTTCTACAAAATTAAATGAAATCTTAGCCATATTTAAGTCGCCCGCGTTCTACATATGCTTGTAATGATTTTTATAATGTTCATTGAACCGCGGGACTCTAGTAAGTCTATGTCAGAATATGATCGGTAAAAATTAAAATTTATTTCATTTCTCCTTTCACAACGTAATTCATATTTCAGAGAAGTTGCAAAGTAGTAGTCTTGTGTGTGTGTTCGTTCACGAGATAGTGTCCGAGAGAACACGGTTCCGTGTACATTTGTCACCTCAATCTGGAGATTCCCGTTGTTATTTTTAGACGTAAACAATCACAGAGTCGAAGCTAGTCACAAACAAATACACAGACTATCGAAATATCAATCAATTAAATTCGGAGACAAAGCAGGCCTATCACTACAGTAAATATCAAATAAACAGGAACTATTCTTCGTGCATATTTAGCGTCGTCTGTTTACATCAACGTAACAAACAAGTTTACTTACCGTCAGCGTTAGGCCTACGAGGCTTCGGGAATTTGCTTGACATTCTGAACGCCGGGTTGATTTTTCGCATGCATGTTTGTGAAAAGCGACATACAATGATCGTGACAAAGCATCTATATTCTGGAGCATTGCCTTTGATATTGAAAAATAGCAATATAAACTGGCAGTGACAGTAAAATACAACTGAACCCAGCTCACCGAGCACTTCAATCAACCGGCGCTTTCACAACACACTTTCGTGACGAGTTCAGGTTGGGCGTGTTACGTCATCAAAACATGCGATCGTCTGCTGTAGCAAAATACCCCTGTCGAGTGGAAAAATACTGAGAAGGTCGAAAAAATAGGGCATTTTCAAAACAATATTGTGACCGTACTGATAAAGATATCGAAAAACTAAACAGACGATTTTCTCCAGGAAACATTTATCTACTTATATGTGCATTGTATATGTTTCTGGATTTTTTTTCGAATTTTGAGGGCGGTTTAAACAGAAACTCTTAGTCAAAATGACGATTTTGGCGTGTTTGGCCCCAAATATCTCCATAACTAGATTTTCCCCAGATATACCGGACATGTCAGCACCTAGATCCCGTCGAGTTTTACAAATGTGGAAAGTTTTATGACAAAGTTACGGACAGTTTTCTTTGCCCTCAAATCGCGATATATCCGGCTAAATAGGCAGAAGTAGCCGTGTATACATTACGTTCCGTAAGGAACGATAACTCCGTTATCGCCTCCTTACTGCACTTCATTCCATACTAGAGGGTGACACCTGAAGGATGTCACAGATGGAATGAAGTGTAGTAAGGGGCGATAACTCTGTGTGAGCACGTTTTGTCAAAATCGCTCAATATCTAAGTTTCGACCAATAAAAAGACTGTTGTTCCTAAAGGCAACAAAACCCAACAAGTTGAATTTGTAGTCCCCTTAATACCCCCATACATCAAATCTAATTGAAATTGAACATTATCTACATTTCGACCAATCAGAGGCCAGGAATGGGCGACCATTTTGTTTAAATGTGAAAGTGAGGCTATGAGAGCGACCGGTGTTCAATGATGTTCCTATATATCAAATTTCATCAATATCGAACAATATCTAAATTTGGACCAATCAGAGGGCAGGAAATTGAGGACATTTTGTTTAAATGTGAAAGTAAGGCTACGAAAGGGACCGATATCCAATGATGTTCCTTCATATCAAATTTGATCAAAATCTGACAATATCTAAATTTAAACCAAGCAGAGCTCAGTTGATGGCGGCCATTTTCTTAAAATGTGAAAATTAGGCTACGAAAGTGATTGGTTTCCCTTGATGTACATACAAATCAAGAATCATTAAAATAGGACAATATCTAGGTGTCCATTTCTGTTACTCTAATACAATTATTGAAAAAATATGTCACAGTGACCTAATTTTGCAATATTCGTTATCGGCATGCCTTTCTCATCCTATGTGTCCATATTTGTTGCCCTAATATAATCATTGAAAAAGTAGGTCACAGTGACCAAAGTTTGCAATAGTTCCAGTCAGCATGCCTTTCTCATCCTAGATGTCCATTTCTATTGCCCTAATGTAATTATTGAAAAAGCAGGTCAGTGACCTAATTTTGCAATATTTGTTATGGCATGCCTTAATTTCTTATCCTAGATGTCTATTTCTGATGATCTAACATAATTACTGAAAAAGAAGGTCACAGTGACCTCATTTTGCAATATTTGCTATCAGCATTCCATTCTCATCCTTGATGTCTATTTTTGTTGCCCTAAAATAATCATAGAAAAAGTAGGTCTCATTGACCTAATTTTGCAATATTTGCTATCAGCATGCAATTATCATCCTAGATATCAGTTGATGTTGTCCTATCATGATCATCATTCCTACTTTTCATTTGCACAAGTTACAACATAGAGCAATGTAAAGACATAAATAGTATCAATGTGACATGCTTTCCACTTGCACAGTATCACTACATAAGATATATATGTATATGACTATTGAATTAGAAACCTACAGACTCTCTCCAAATTTGATTGAGATTATCAGAAGTTTTCTGATATTTACCATATTTACACAAGCTTAAAGGTACACTTAATACCAGAAACACATTTGTCAACAGCTTAAGTTATCAGCGATTTAAAGCTAAGACACTGGGTAACAGGGCAGCTCTGGAGATAGGGCTCCATTCCCAGACCTCTGCTGCCCTTTATCTAAATAATTTTATTGTTTTGCTGTGTGACCCTCAACCAGCAATACTATGGTTTCATGCAGAGATTAAGCTAACAGGTTTTCACATCAAAACTAACTGGTATCAGATAGTAGACAATCCAAAAGCCTAGTTATCTTAAACAAAGAAATGTTCTACAGAATTGAGTACTATATCACAGCATTGAGGCAACACCCTGTATAATGCTGCTAGCTAGCAGCCAGTTCCCCCATTTGGGACCCCTAGCAGCAATGTTCACACTGAGGATATAAACAGTGGGTGGTGCCAAAGTCCCCACGCCACAGTTCGGGATAGAGATTTCCATGTTTGTGTGACGTCACAGTGAAACAGGGTGTCTCCACCCACAGTAGGGGTTCGACTCCCGTCGACAGATGTTTTTCGGCATAGCCGTCTAATTTTGTTTTGGTCCCGGATATGACGCGACAGGTGGCGTTACTGGTCAAGATGAAGTATGTGATTCGTCAATGTAGCGGTCAATACAAAATGCAGACATATAGTTAAAAACGAAACAAAGTTAAAGTGACCTCACGGTAAACCAATATTTTTTTCTTTTTTTTTTTATTATATTATTTGGTATATCTTTTAAAAAATAATCTTCAGAACAATAACCATTCAAATTTGATGATGTATGTACATAAAAACATCAATTATCAATTATTAAAAGGTTATCACTCTGAATATGCAAATTTTGTGACATATATACGATAAACACATGCGCACAACAAACTAAAACACATGGAAACAAAAATGGCTTCCAATGTGAATCGACTGCGGTTGAAAACGATAACAGCTTCCACATTTGACAATGAAGAGAAAAATAGGAAAATGGGTCAAACACAATCCTAGAATTAAACTTGGGAAGCAGTACAATAGATTGTAACAGTTCAAACATGAAAACAGCAGTAATACGGACGCCGCTCGTATTCTGCTTGATTGTTTGATAGTAGGTCATGACAATCCCGGTAATATTTACACAAACTCATTGATATTCACACAAACTCGGTAATTGTTCCACAAACTCGGTAATATTCACACAAACTCGGTAATAGTTCCACAAACTCGGTAATATTTATATTTATACAGTCTGTACCAGTACATCCCTACTGTCACTATACTATATGAACAGTGTTTACACTTATTTACACATAAATATGTGTGCTGTAATATATACAGAACGTGTTATTTAACATTTAAACCACTCAGAGACCTATATACTCTGAACCACTGTATAATATTGTTATCCAACTGACCCAGACAGAATATAGATATCGCCTTGTAAACTATCGTGTGTTTGTGTTGCCACGATTTCGAAACAGTCACGTAATGATTTAAGAATAATTTCCATGCTAAATTTAGAGGGGGATTCCCAACTAAATTGAGTGGTCAATCTGGACATAGGGATTGACTGTCAACATTGGAACAGCACAGAAACATAACTGGAAAGGAACAAAACGCGTACATTCAGTGAAAATTGCAACGTTTTTACCGTGATGTCCCTTTTAAATTGAATGCAAGCTGAATAAGTGGATGCATCTATTCAAATGACACATTTGCAGTCTTATTATCACCAAAAATGATTCAAAATGATATAATTTTGTTATCCGTGATGAAACTGCACATTTATTAATTACAGTGTAGTTCGTCAGTGTATGCCGTTTATCTTTTTTAAAGATATTTCTTGTTTTAATAGATTTGTATTGATTATTAAAAATATTTCATTGCTTCGCTTATTTTACATTTCCCGAATATAAAATTAGTAAGAAACGAATAAAATTTGTATTTAAATTCATTAATGAAACTCAATGACAAAATTAAACCATAAAATTGAATAGATTGGACTGACAATTAAATCAAATAGCCTTTAACATAGAAAACACTATAAAACCTTTCGTGCTTTGATTCCCACCAGGAGTCGAACCTGGGTCTCCTGCAACACAGTAGCAAGTGTGAAACCCCTTCACTATAGGAATGTGTATAGCACTACTTCATTTCAGACTGATTTTGTTGAATTGCAGTTCTTAATACATTTCAAAATATTTCCCCTCTGCTTTTACAAGGGCTTGGGACCTTCTAGCATTCTATAATATAACTTTCCCATCACCAAAACAAACAAAAAGAGTGTTGCTTCACTATAGTTCTTCTTCCCAGGATAACCTCTTGCCTTCATCATCTGCCTCCATTCATCAAAAGACACCTGGGCTGTCTGGGTGTAAAACTAGTTCCAGTAAAACTGTCTGTGTGTCGCGCTGTCTCCCACCTGTCCACATTTTCTGCACTGTATCAGCCTCTGTCTTACATACCGTCAAACCACCCTGCCCCTTTCCATTTCTGAGGGAGCCGTTTGAAAAATGGCATTCAGATCGAGGAACTCGGCGATGTTTTCACGGATTATTGTGTTTTGGATGCAACACTTTGTATTGAGTGACACAATAGGTTAAAGATGAATGTTTCCTGATGACGGTAGTATATAGTAATTATTTTTTAGTATGCACCGTGTCAGTTTGAATAAATGCGTTTTTTAGTCAATTGAAGTGAGATGGGGTGTCGTTTCGCTTGTGGCGGAGTTACCAACCTTGAGCAGATTTCACATACCACTGTCAAATGAAAAAAAAAAAAATGAAAATCACATTTTCTATGCAAGCGCCTGTGCATAATGCAGGAAGAGATGTTATTTCATAGTAAAATACTATTTCTGTACAAAAAAAAATTGTAATGATGTATTTTACAGCTAGATAAATGGGTCGCTATTCGAACTGACAAACACGGCGGACCTGAATCGGATTGAGTGGACCTGAACTGGATTTTAGCTGTATTATAGCTACGTTATAATACAGCTAAAATCCTGTTCAGGTCCACTCGATTTTACGGGATGAGGGGCTGATTTAGTGGATCCTGCACTCAAGTGTGCCTATTAACGTTTTTGCTAATTATTTGAGATATAGATCAAACATTACACTTTAATTTTGATAATAATTTACACATGCAACAATTAAACCATATTCAAAACATTAATGACAGTATACAAAGGAGAACATTGAAAAATACATTTTAACATAACATAATTAATGAATCGTCTATGTATGTAATGTAATATGTACTAGCTTGTGAATTATCATTGACCTCACCGACATCATTCAGATGACAAAACTCTCAACAAAAACAACCCCCATTTTAAGACCATGCACCTGATGCCTGTCCCATAGGTGGTCTCATAAGAGGGGGACCACTGTAATACTATAATCTATAGCCTATTATAGCCTATTATAAAATAATGATAAATTACAGTAGACTAGGCAAGCTGCCTCTCTCCATGCTGCATCTTTACAGGTTCCTGTGCCTATGGTTTAATTTAATTAAACAAGTAGTATCTACTTATAGACAAGCATCTCTCTCTAGAAACATTGGTACGTACATGTCCCTGTGTAACAAAACCTTGTAGTATAAAACACAATTACATACACTTGACAATTATCATAATCCAGACAAACCGGGCATGCCACCTCAGGAACTTTACTACCGGTCCCTGTGCACTGCATTGTTTTATTACTTTTAAACTGTGCCTCATGTATGTAACTACACACGTGTATACATCCCGTGGTGTAGGTTTCGCAGCAAGTCGATTACAATCTGCGGTTTTCTGGCAAAGATTTTTAAACAGTGTTTACAATGACCTGTGATTGAGATCTTATGCATGTTAATTATTGCGATTTCTTTGGATTTCTGGATTGTTTACATTTGTGTTGAGCTGACCCCGCGGTGGAAAATATGTGGGTCAGTCGCTTTCTTACACTTTCAATGTGTTGTTTTGTCGTCATTATGCAACGACACGTGTTCAGTACCAATGTTGCATGCAATATACAGTTGTGTGATCGCACAACATTCCAAAAACATAGTGTACACACCATGCAGACATCGTGCGCAGAAATGTGCGAACAAACAGCACAGCTACAGGGGTGTAAAAATCCACTTGCCCGACTAGATTTTTCTATCTCTAAAATGATTTTCATGTTCGATTTCCTGAATTCTGTGTGATTAGAGAATTTATCAGAATGACAGTAGTGTAGAAGTATGCTAAAACATATTAAAATTAACAATTAGTAGTTGAATTATCTTTATTTTCCGAGTTGATAAATCAAATTTTCGAGGTGGGAAAAGTAGGTCGCTGGTGGCACTCTGAAGCCATCACTTCACGAACGTTTTTATGACATTCAAACCGATGAAAATAAAAGAAACTGCAGTTAAACTATGAAATAATGTTTGAAAGAGGTTACTTACTGTAATATTTGACCAAATGTTCTTATTAGACAAAGGAAAGATTGCTTTTATCTGTAAAACGATCCCTGTTTACCAAAACAGGAAGTTTGATTTCTGTCACTAATAGTCGGATTGGAATCCGGACCGGAATTAAGGAATTAACAAAAAAAAATTTAAAAAGGAGATAATAATAAAAAAAATGCAATTTAAATTAAATTACATATTCTTTTCTTCCAATAATGGATTGTAAATATTTATTATGTATTTAATATCAAATAAAAATTTTTATATAGACTTTTTATATATTTTATTGAAACGCACACTGGGGCAAGTAGAAATTGCCTTCGGGCAAGTCAGGCTTTTTGAGCTGTACTTGCCCAAGGCAAGTGGCTTCAAAATTTTTTTTACACCCCTGAGCTAATGATAGGGTTATAAATATTACGGAATAACTAGTTATACGAAAAGATATAGGAAAGAAATTAAAATTATGATATAAGATGGCCGCTTTTATAAATATGTGCTGCATAACAATTGTTTCATTCATGGAACATGTATGACATGTTAATTTTTGCCATTTAATTACCGTCATTTTGTCTCGCAAGTGATGTTTTCGATGACCTGGTGATACTACATGTACATGTACCAGAATGGTAGAGTAAGACGGGGATCACTACGATAATTTATCTTACTCATATATAAATTACATATATATTATGTATTTCTAAACACAACAGAAATATTTCTATTCATAACAAGTCGTTTTATCTGTTGTTTAGTTCTACATGTATTAAATAGCCTGTAGTCCTATAGCTATATAATCTCGCTGAATACACATTTCGTCGACTCGCCAAGGCCTTAGTGGTGTCCTCGACGACGTCCGAGCAAATTATATAAAGTTCTTTAATAATCATTTAGATAACTTATTTAATTATATATCGGTATTTAGTTTCATTCCTAATAATTATTGCATATAATTCACCAAAAATATGGTAATTAGTTACCTCGTAAAATTTTAATCGTTGTATATCTTTTACAATCGTTCCACACCTTTAAATAATTAGATGACGCGTTCCTCATTTTATATCGACCACGATACATATCACACATGTACTGTTCCAATCGCCCATCGTGCAAGATCCATATCGCACATTGTGTGCACATCGCACATCGTGCAATCACATAACTGTATTTGACTATACAGTCAAACCTCGATGATTCAAACTTCGTTGATTCGAATTTCTCGCTGTATCGAACTTTTTGCTTGGTCCTGAATTTTCTCACTATATAACACTACTAACGAAACTATGTATGATTCGAATTTTTATAAATCGAAGTTTTCGATGTATCGAACTTTTTTCATGACCCGTTAGCTATGATATTATAGGTAATTGACATCTTATGATTCGAACAAAAAATTTACCTGTACTGACCACTGGACAGGTGTTTGTCGTGACCCCTGCGGCAAGATTTCACACCTCTCCCCCAAATGCCCTGACTGACAATAGGGATAACAATAAATTGTGTTGTCACTCCCGGTCATGGGGTTAATTAATAATCAGACCAAATTGATAGATAAAAGGTGTATTTAGAAGCCATGACATTTAATCACTCCAGTAAAACATTTCGGTAGTCGTCTCTGATAATCTCCACCGCCATTGAAATCAGCGGTCGGTGAGTAAATTTTACGGAACTGTAAAACAACCGGACCAATTTTAAACACAAACAATTAGCGATGGCTTCACTCATATTCAAAGTGTCACGTTTCAAACTTATACATAAATATCCAAGTAAATCGATTATTTGTCATTCAATCATGCATTCTCCAACCGATCAGCATTCCGTATTTTATATGCACATAACGTAAACGCACGTGTCTTTAGCAGAAAAGCCTAACGACTTACGTAAGTGTGCATTGTACTTCTTTTGCTTTATCTGTTAAACGCGATATAAGTGTTTTGTAACTGATACATAGTTTGTTTAATTAATAAAATGCTTAGGTATAATTAATGAAAATAATTTTGATTTTGTTGTGTTCGAGGTATAAATTAACTAAACTTTTCGATGTGAGCCTGACAGGCGACGATCAACACGAAGACACTGAGGACATGTAACGTTTAAACAGATATGGTAATTATCAAGAAAACATTGATCTATTGTCAACCATGAATAATTCGAAGTCCCGCTGTTTCGAAGTTTTTCTGTTAGTCCCTTGAACTTCGAAACATCAAAGTTTGACTGTATTTGAGAATGACGTTCTGTTTGACCGGTTAAAGTGAAGTAATGAAAGTACGGTAACAGATGTCCCATGATGTATCTACATAACAAATTTCATTGCAATCAGACAATATCTAAATTTGGACAAATTTCCTCACAATATAGGGATTAACTCAATCAGATGTAAATCTTCTTGATTTTACGGGAATTTGCTCGCCCCAATTTCAATCTTGGTGGAAAAGTTAATAATTGATACATGCGTGAGGAAAATTCCAATTTTTGGTATTCCCCAGTGAAATACAAATGATACAAGTAAAATTGTTTGTTTTTTTGCCTATTTTAATAATATATGCTATTTGAGAATTTCTTTGAAGTTCAAAGTCATGATCAGTGTCCGTGGTCCATATCAAGCAAACAAGGAAATGTCTATTACATTTTTTTAAAAACATTTAGCAACTTCTTATAAATAGTGTTTGGAATCACTGTAAAGTTCATGATCGATCGATCATCATCATAATTTCGTAAACAATCGATGATCAATTATTGATCAATCATGAATAGAAAGAGAAATATCAATAATCGCTACATTATAATTTATAATAAATCAATATCGTGACCAAATGAGCGAGTTAATTGCCTTTCTCTTTCCCTAATGAAAATTAGATAATCAGTAAGTTTTGAATTGTTTTAGGTGAATTTGAACAATACTTTATGTAAATGAAGCTTAATCAAGCATAATAAATCATGTTTTTTCTTTCTTAATAACTTTTTTCAACCCTTTTATCAGATAGCAGTTTGCCCGGTTTCTGAAATATAACTGGCATATATAGTTTGAGGCCTGTTCTCATTGCAGTAGTTGGTGACTACATGTACCTCACCGAACAACATGTAGGTCGGCTGTCGTATGCCGGCATCCAGGACACAACCACAACAGCACTGAATATAAATCACTTACATACTCTTATATGCTTGTTTTGCTATGTGCCTTGTGATAATCACCTTTTTGTTTTGAGTTAGGTCTCTTTGTAGTAGTTGGTGACTACCTCACTGAACAACACCTTGAAGGCCCATGGCATGCCATCAAAAGTAATTAAAGTGCATGTACTTAAAAGTGTATTGCCCAAGGACAACCCCGACAACACAGATTTGACTGATTTTCACCTTCCCTTATCTATATAAGAAAACATCTATGGAATAACTCTTCAATATTTCTTTCATAAGCTATCTCATTGTTGCAAATCACTGTAACAAAGAATTGAAAAATGTGGAAGATAGTGTTTTCTCAATATCCGAATAGCTTGAAACTGATAGAATAGTTCTACAATATGAAATTAAAACCAGATTTCCGGCTAAATTTCAAAATATTTTAATTAAGTTTTTTCTTAAATAGAAAATAGATGGAAATTTACCACGGTGTGAGGCCTACAATTGGAATTAACTCTTCAAACTACTTTATTAGAAGGTTTCTATGGTACAATTGTAAAAGATGATTATATATCAAATGAAAACCAGATTTATGGAAAAAAATTCATAATGTTTCAATTTATGTTTTTTTCATTAGAACTTAGAGAGAAGTTGATTGCAGTCAGATGCCTACAAAGTAAAATATGTCTCCTGATGTAAATATATTTTCCATGGCAGTGAGGGCCTTAAAACAGAAACATACATTGCGAACTATTTACACAAGTCCCTGTGCAACTCACAGTATTCTACCTGTGTGCAGATGGCATTTTGAAGACTATTCTGTAAACTTAATCCTGTTATTAAATTCTTTGATATTGTCAAATTATCTCTATACTACCTTTTAATTGTAGTAAATTAAAATATGTATAAACATAAAAGATAAAAAAACCATATGCATTATATGGTTCCCCACCTATAATATTTTAATTTGACTTGATAAATATATTACAGGTAAAATGGTATTTGAGACAAAGACATTTCAAAATTTGCTGATTTTTACCTGTGCGCAGATGACATTTCCAAGGAGAATATTTTGTAAACTGATGATTAATAGGTAAATTCTATTAATTCTTTAATTTGGTTATTTTCTAAAATACCTTTTGTATGAGGTTGGAAAAGTTTAAAATCAAAATATCAAAACAAATTATGTTACATTGATCACATGGTTTTTAACCTGAAATTACTGAATCTAACTTAATGTGACATAATAATTAAGTTGATTTAGTGTAAATTAATTATAACAAATTGCTCACAATCCATATTGATTGCGAAAAAAATGAATTAATTGATAACTGACAATATTACAGCATGATTTTGTAAGAACAGGTTTCATGCACATTGTTTTCTTTGGCACATGTAAACAAATGTTGAAATATGTTGAAATGGTACTTTAGGTAAAGATATTTGAAAATTTACAGTTCAAAGACTATTTTGTTAAATTGTGATAGTTGAATTCTGGTAACTCTGATTTTGTCAAATAATTTTCTATAATACCATTTGTAATAAGTTTAAATGATTTTTAAATCAAAATATTACAAAAAAAATTACATAACATGTTTTCACACCCAAAGTAACTGAGTTTAACTTAATGTAACATAATAATTCATAATATTTCAACATAAATTTGCCAGAACAGCTTTTTCGCACTTTCTTTTCTTCGGTGCATGCAAGCGAAAGGTTTAAATATGTTGGTAAGGTATTTGAGGCAAAGATATATGAAAATCCACTAATTTCTACCTGTGTGCAGATGACATTTCGAAGACTATTTTGTAAACATTGATAAACTAGTTGAATTCTGGTAATTCTGATTTTGTCAAATAATAATACCTTTTGTAATAAGTTGAAATGAATTTTCAATCAAAAACATTACAAAAAAAATACATAACATGTTTTCACACCCAAAGTAACTGAGTTTAACTTAATGCAACATAATAATTCACAATATTTTAGCATAAATGTGTCAGAACAGTTTTTTTCCATTTTACTTCTCTTCGGTGTATGCAAGCGAAAGATTTAAATATGTTGTATGATATTTGAAACAAAGAATTTGAAAATTTACTATATTAATTTTGTTATTTACATGTATGCAAAAAACATATGATTTAACCTGTCTAAAGGCACAGTCTCAATAAATGGCATGTTACAGCCTTTTTAATTTCAAGTTATAGACATTTGAATATAATAGACCAGAATACTATTTCATTAAAAATTTCAAAAATGAATATGATGTAGGCCTGCTGTAATGTAGTGAGGCAGTTTCCAGCTCACAGTGTAGGTGGTTCAATTTAAATAGTTCTACAAATTTAAATGAAATCTTAGCCATATTTAAGTCGCCCGCGTACTACATATGCTTGTAATGATTTTTATAATGTTCATTGATAATACTAGTCTTTCTCGTGCGAGTAGGTAGCAAGACAAACATGCCCGAGTAAGGCATCGCTTCACCGCGGGACTCTAGTAAGTCTAATGTATGTCAGAATATGATCGGTAAAAATTAAAATTTATTTCATTCCTCCTTTCACAAGGTAATTCATATATCAGAGAAGTTGCAGTCTTGTGTGTGTGTTCGTTCACGAGATAGTGTCCGAGAGAACACGGTTCTGTGTACATTTGTCACCTCAATCTGGAGATTCCCGTTGTTATTTTTAGACGTAAACAATCACCGAGTCGAAGCTAGTCACAAACAAATAAACAGACTATCGAAATAGTTCTATCAATCAATTAAATTTGGAGACAAAGCAGGCCTATCACTACAGTAAATATCAAATAAACAGGAACTATTCTTCGTGCATATTACCGTCGTCTGTTTACATCAACGTTAACAAACAAGTTTACTTACCGTCAGCGTTAGGCCTACGAGGCTTCGGGAAATTTGCTTGACATTCTGAACGCTGGGTTGATTTTTCGCATGCATGTTTGTGAAAAGCGACACACAATGATCGTGACAAAGTATCTATATCCTGGGGCATTGCTTCTGATGTTGAAAAATAGTAATATATACTGGCAGTGACAGTAAAATACAACGGAACCCAGCTCACCGAGCAGTTCAATCAACAGCCGGCTTACACAAGCTTTCGTGACGAGTTCAGTATGGGCGTTACGTCATCAAAACATGCGATCGTCTGCTATCAAAATACCCCTGTCGAGTGGAAAAATACTGAGAGGGTCGAAAAAATAGGCCATTTTCAATACAATATTGTGACCGTTCTGATAAAGATATCGAAAAACTAAACAGACGGTTTTCTTCGGAATTACTTCTACCTTCTATATTTGGAGGGTCATTTCGTCAGATTTAAGATTGAAATCTCCAGACCGATTTATACAGAAACCAACAGTCAAAGTGACGATTTTGGCCTCTTTGACCCAAAATATCTCCATAACTAGATTTTTCCCAGATATACGGGACATGCCAGGACATAGATCACGCCGAGTTTTATAAGTGTGGAAAGTTTTATAAAGATGTATCGAGCCGTTTTCGGGACTCCCAAATCCCAGATATCTGCCTATAAGTTGGCAAA
>NW_022979452.1:0-119478 GCF_902652985.1 Pecten maximus
TAATACTACACTAAGGAATTATATTTTTCATTATATATTTCTGGGTTTCGTTTGAAATTCTTCAAAAGCATGTTGTTTTTCATAAAATCAAATAGGCACTGTTCTGAAATCTTGACATTGAAAATATATGAAAACAAAACATCGAATCAAAAAAATACTAATAAAAAAAAGATATTCATGGGGCGCCAGGAAGAACATCAACATGAAATATAAAAGGAGAACGTTCTGCGAATCAAGATATCAAACTCAAAGTGCCACACCTAGCGGTTGAGGGGAACGTCCTTGTGAAGTTTGAGAAGAATCATTGGGATTCTTACTGTATTTCACAAGAAATAACGAAAGCAATATGCCACGGTCACAATCAAACATGGTCGCTTGTCATATGAACAATAATAATTGTCTACGGCCTGCATAGAATGTACGAGTGACGACGATGTGAATAGCCCAGATCATCAGATAGTGGCCTAAAATATAAGCTTCAAATTTCTTTTTCAAAACATTTAAGAAGTACTTTAAGAAAAACTGAAGTAAGATATCACTTGTGCATTTTACTTTTTTTTATATATTCTTTTTTAATTATGTTATTTTTCTTCAACAATGCGTTAACAACATGATTTTTTCAGAGCCGGACATACCTTGCTGCGTGTCAGGTACCACGGAATTCGACTTGAGTTCTCAGTCTTATATTCCGAGAAACTTTGCCAATATGGAAGTCATATATGATAGGACATCTCGACCCAATCGGAAATATAGCCGTGAGATTGTCGTCAAGGCGAACATCAGTGTTTGGATTACTGGAAATCAGCCTGTTTAATTTACCTTAAACACAGGCAAACACTTGTGAAACGCCGCGGGTGCATTTTTGTAATTTCAAAAAAAGTAAATGGATAGAAAGATTCCTTTAGTTAACAATAGGATATTTGTATAAAACTGAGTCAATCGGTTTAATAACGAAAATATACCAAACATGATAGATCAGTTTATAATGACGTATGTGATGCAGACGGAAGTTGCAATTTACAACATAGCGACATATTTCACCTTCTGCTCGAACTTTTCGGAACAAATTTGATTTGAGTTTCTTTTCACCTTTGAGTCGTAACCAATATATACGTCTTTGGTATCGTAATTGTGTTGTGGGTCTGTTTATTGTTTTTCTTTCCTCTTCCATATAGGTGGCGACAGCAGTGACCAGCAGAACGATGCCGAGCTTTTTGGCTACGGCGACTTCTTCTTTTTGTTCAAAGGAGACAAATGTCTGGCTAATTCTTCGTACACGACACTGTTCTCTGGTTCACTGACACCAGACGTCTTCAAGTAAGTAACGAACATATCCGATTCATAACTGACTTCGGTCAAGTGGATGAACAAGTCTGTCACTGCTGTCTTTAGGCCTTGACTGGACAGTCAGATAGTAGCAGTGGAGGTATCAACGAAGATGTCTTCGTGTCTTTTAACCGGATGATACGTACGAGCACTGGGCGGATCGGATTAGGAGTTTGCACTGCTAGTATCCAGTGGGTTTGCCCATATACATTCAATAACTGAATAAATACCCCTTTTCCTGTTTGCAAGCTTTCTACCTTTCTACCGCTTTTCAATCGCGATAATGTATGTTTTTAGCCCACCATCATCAGATGGTGGGCTATTCAAATCGCCCTGCGTCCGTGGTCCGTCGTCCGTCCGTCCGTCCGTCCCTCCGTCCGTCCCTCCGTCCGTCCGTAAACAATTCTTGTTATCGCTAATCCTCAGAAAGTACTGAAGGGATCTTTCTCAAATTTCATATGTAGGTTCCTCTTGGTGCCTAGTTATGCATATTGCATTTTGAGACCAATCGGAAAACAACATGGCCGACAGGCAGCCATCTTGGATTTTGACAATTGAAGTTTGTTATCGCTATTTCTCAGAAAGTACTGAAGGGATCTTTCTCAAATTTCACATGTAGGTTCCCCTTGGTGCCTAGTTATGCATATTGCATTTTGAGACCAATCGGAAAACAACATGGCCGCCAGGCAGCCATCTTGGATTTTGACAATTGAAGTTTGTTATCGCTATTTCTGAGAAAGTACTAAAGGGATCTTTCTCAAATTTCATATGTAGGTTCCCCTTGGTGCCTAGTTATGCATATTGCATTTTGAGACCAATCGGAAAACAACATGGCCGACAGGCAGCCATCTTGGATTTTGACAATTGAAGTTCGTTATCGCTATTTCTGAGAAAGTTATGAAGGGATCTTTCTCAAATTTCATATGTAGGTTCCCCTTGGTGCCTAGTTATGCATATTGCATTTTGAGACCAATCGGTAGGCAACATGGCCGACAGGCAGCCATCTTGGATTTTGACAATTGAAGTTTGTTATCGCTATTTCTCAGAAAGTACTGGATGGATCTTTCTCAAATTTCACATGTAGGTTTCCCTTGGTGCCTAGCTATGCATATTGCATTTTGAGACCAATCGGAAAACAACATGGCCGACAGGCAGCCATCTTGGATTTTGACAATTGAAGTTTGTTATCGCTATTTCTCAGAAAGTACTGAAGGGATCTTTCTCAAATTTCACATGTAGGTTCCCCTTGGTGCCTAGTTATGCATATTGCATTTTGAGACCAATCGGAAAACAACATGGCCGCAAGGCAGCCATCTTGGATTTTGACAATTGAAGTTTGTTATCGCTATTTCTCAGAAAGTACTAAAGGGATCTTTCTCAAATTTCACATGGAGGTTCCCCTTGGGGCCTAGTTATGCATATTGCTTTGAGACCAATCAGAAAACAACATGGCCGACAGGCAGCCATCTTGGATTTTGACAATTGAAGTTTGTTATCGCTATTTCTGAGAAAGTACTGAAGGGATCTTTCTCAAATTTCATATGTAGGTTCCCCTTGCTGCCTAGTTATGCATATTGCATTTGAGACCAATCGGAAAACAACATGGTCGACAGGCGGCCATCTTGGATTTTGACAATTGAAGTTTGTTAACGCTATTTCTCAGAAAGCACTGAAGGGATCTTTCTCAAATTTCATATGTAGGTTTTCTTGGTGCCTAGTTATGCATATTGCATTTTGAGACCAATCGGAAAACAACATGGCCAACAGGCAGCCATCTTGGATATTGACAATTGAAGTTTGTTATCGCTATTTCTCAGAAAGTACTGAAGGAATCTTCCTCAAATTTCATATGTAGGTTTCCCTCAGTGCCTAGTTATGCATATTGGGACCAATCCGAAAACAACATGGCCGACAGACAGCCATTATCCTAAATCTTAAATTCTATATATAATAGGTTCCCCTGGTTTGAAAAGTACTAGCTATAGAGGGCTGTTTCTGAATTTACACAGATTAGTAAGACTTAGAGGAAGGGAAAAGTAGAGAAAAGATCAATCTGACATTGAACCTATAAAGATCATTCAATGGTGGGCGCCAAGATCCCTCTGGGATCTCTTGTTTTTTGTGAAGATCTGTAGGTTTCCTGTGCCTATTTTAAAGATTTTGACTACATATATTTTTTGTTTCTGTTTAATTTGTAATTTTTCTGGTTAAACCAGGTCAATCACACTTATTTACTTTGATAGTTTGATCCATTTGGATGATTTAATTCCTGTTATTTCGTTGTTGCTTCCAGCTTTTTCAACAATAACAGCACAACTTGCAGTATACCGTTCCATTAAGGTTAATGTAAATAGCAATTTCGCGATAATTTACAAGCCTACAAATCTGTACTCTGGTGCAATGGAACAGAAGAACTTTAGTAGTCAAATGTTGGTATGTATCATGGTTAACCATTGGCATGGTTTGCAATGTGTTAAGCTACTTGTTCATTTCGCCAAAACATGCCTTTCCAATTATTTACCGCAGCAGTTAAACAAATATCATTACCCATTTTGCATAGTACACATGTAGCAATTGATCAAGTTACTTTTGTTCAGTTGCACCTTTGTAGTTTAGGATTTTAAAATAAATTGCTATTTAGATTAACCTTAACCAGTATAAAGATTGAGTAATACAATCAGAAAAACAAATCCAATAGAAAAGTTTATATGGGAATTAGTTAATACAGTTGATACAATACGTCACTGTTATTTACGTAATATAAAAAATAACATCAGTTACAAGTTTTAGTTCCCTCTCCCTCTTTCTCTTATTTCATGAATATTCTGCTAAAAGATTAGCACCGGATTAGAATAAATAATCTTGTGTTGGTATTGTTTTGTTTTATGAAAAATTCATTAACACACCAGGACACATCTGTATCTGAAGATTTGAGTAGGTCACTTTGGATATTTCTAATTTTCCAATCTAACACCTTTTGTATAAATTGTATTCATTTATATATCTATTTTTTAAAAATGATTCAAATTTATGTCTTCCGTTGGATTATCAGAATGGCGTATTTTGAAAGTAATATTCAAAAGGCGCAAAATTGAAATATTTATTTAATGCATGCTTATTAATATATAAAGGTAATCAAAATAGCTATTTGTTGTTGCTATTCTAAATTCATTATCGCGATATATCGTACAGTAAATATGATCATTCACAAAACATCTTTGGGTGATTGACCATCAGTATTATATGGATGCATGTAAGGTTATAAAGGATGTCTGTCCTGGTGACGAAGGTTTCCATTCGCTTTCTGATATAAATAACAAATACTAATGTGTCAACATTTGAGTTACCTTCCTTCCTACATATAAATAATTCTAACATATTTTCAAGAGAAATATACTTAATGTTGACGGAGAGCTTCTGATTTTTTTTTACATAATACCCAAATGTCTGTTCAAAAGAACGCAAATTATATCTCTCACATTTCAAATAATCAAAAGAGAAAATTGGTTGCAGTATATCCCCAATTGACTCTGACTAAAATGCAGATAAACGTAACAGGGTTTATTCATTTCATTTTAAAAAAGATGATGATGATGATGGTGTTTATTTATTCTGATGCAAATCAAGTTATATAGCAATAAACGGCCGTGCATTATAAATAAATTAGAAGCAACGTTGCGTTCTTGTTAATGATTTGAAAAAAAAACAAAGTGTTGCATTATAGTTCATTATATGATGCAAAGAAGATGTTAATATTAAGCTAGTCACAATCCATTCAACATGAGTTACTTATAAAAAACATTCATTATTTTCATTTGTTACAAATAACAAATAAACGTTGTACTTAAAGTTTGCAAAAGAAACGTTAATTCTATGTTCTTCATCTTTGTTATGTGTAGAGATGAAACTATCACAATATATACTCCATTATCAAACACTACAATTAAAACAATCAAATATTATTTCGTAAGTTCTTAGAATTTTTGCCACACAAATATTTGTTATCTGCTTAGAAATCTCTTTGAACATATGTGAGGAGCAGATGTTAGAGTTAACCTCTACTTACCAGGAGAAAATGGCAAACGGTATAAAGTTGTATAATGTTTTAGTAGGATAGGTCACCCATACAATAAATGCAAGATTCACAACGCAACCGATAACATACTTAACGTATAATACATCTACTTCCGGGATAAGATTTAAATGTATCCCTAGTATGTATGGATACTTCAGGACTGTGTAGACCTTTAATAGTCAGTTTCTGACTTCCGAAAAAAGTAGTCTCTGTTTGTATTGAAGACAGTTGCTTGAAATCCATTTGAGGGAAACAGTACATTTGAGGGAAACACTGCTATCTTACATTTGTAATTACTAAATGCTAACAGCCAACTAAAATTTCTGATTGTCTTTGAAAATGTTCCATAGAAGTCAAATGATGCCAGAACCAGGAATACACACTGCCATTATGGCATAAAACATCACCCATCACACGGCTTTATGATTGTTGTATGATATCTTTAATACAAAAATCATTTTCTTTTATTTTCAGTGGGTCGGTCGTTACGGTGAAATATATCATTGGGAAGTTAAACTTTCAGTTTGATAAGGCATATTTCATAATTCAAAAATTTGAAAAAATAACTAGAGATGTATCCCAAGGGATAACAAATACCCCTGTGTGCGTCTATAGTTGAATAGGCTATTGGTAAGTTTAATCATAACATATCCAGTCATTTTATGAATGAAAATATTAAGTCATCAATCGATCAAAAACCAGCTCAAATTTATAGATATGTTTATTATAGATATACTATCGGCTCGGTAACAAATATTTGATACTCTTGATAATATTGTTATTTGACTTGTGTTTATTTTATCTGGGCATAACTTCATGCCAAGTTTCGTTAAAATAGGTTTTGTACTTTAGCGGGACTTGTCCGGACAAGCCTCAACCAATCAGAAATCGGTGTTCATTTAAAAAAAAAAAAATAATTATCGTAAGAAAATGTCGGGATGCACAACTACATGTTGCACTGATTATACTGGCCAAGATTGTTGAAATCGGAACTTTAGTGGGAGATGTCCGAACAAGATTATGGGACGACGGACGGACTGGCCCTGCGCCATGGCATAAGCTCACCGGACCTTCGGTCCAGGTGAGCTAAAAATGGGACAATAACTCAGTTTAATACTTAACTCAGAGACGCATTTCGTTAATTGAAGACGACTGAATATACCAAAAAGGAAACTTTAACCGCACTATTGATTGACAATTTACTGGCAAAAACCTTCATTTTCCCTTCGTTCCCTTCGTTCCCTTAGATACATGTCAACATCTATTTGTATGCCCTTTCCAGCCAGAATCGCATCAGGCTGATTTGCAAGGATTTTTTTTTTACAGTTTAGTGAGTTGACCTGTAAACGTTACACACATTTTAATAGCAGCGTTTTCTTCGATTTTTGATCCCAATATGCTATTTTGAAAGAGTTTTAATATTATAAAATTTGTAGATTATTTGGTCCTTACCTTGAACGGAGGAAAATTAACCTTCAGACATTATAAATAATACACATAGACAATATAATCTATTAGGTTGTTATACAACATTCAGAGTTATATTCTATTTTATTATCAGTTTAAACTTCAAAAATAACCCACATTGCTGCATCGACAATAACTGCAACTATTATGAGGAATGGGAAAACACCATGGGAAAGCAGTGGATACAATTCCAATATCATCTGAAATTTTGAATTTCATTCCATGAAAAAAAAATCTCTCATATTTCTCATTACGGGTTATGTACACAACACAAAAATACAGCCGTATAGTTTTTTTTTAAGTGACTGACTCGGACTGACCAGGAAATTTTTCGAGCTGTCTCCAAACATTTTGGTCTGCAACCAAATCCCATTATAAAGCAAACATTTGATGATAAACATTTTCTTGCTGGTATGGATTATGCATGGTGTCATGTGTAGATTTTCAGTTACAAATAATTGTTATATATTTTGTAATTGTCACGCTACGATTCATTGGAGATTTTATGTCAGAATTGACGTTGGGACATTTGAACATGTTATTTGTATTGACATACCAGGATATGGTTTTTATATATGTATATCATAGTCTTTCTTAATACTTAATTATCTCAACCCTTATTCACTTTTTCATTCTCAATTAACTGATAAATACGGCTATAGATGAATGAATTGTTGAGATTGACAGCTGAGGTATTTTATATTCTATCAGTCAACAATTTATCCCTACCATTTACGGAAATAATCAGGAAGTTCTTACAACACTTTGTTGTGATTTTCATTACATTAATAGCAATATCTAATTGAACAGTTAAAATAGTAACTGTACTATCAGGAAAAACAATGCACACCGTGAATGCTATACAAAATATTAGGTAACATTTTAGTTGAGAATAATTATACAAAGGGAGGTAATTTTGCCGTGCTTAATATATATTAGAGCATTACATTAGATATAAATATTGCGTTGAATATTTACGAAACCTATATGGAGTATCAACTGCACAGCCTTTAGGAAAATCAAACGTATTTATGTAATATTTTATTTTATTTTCAAATGTTTTAGGTTCTGAAAATCAGGGAAGATAACTCCTACTAACAATAATTTTAAGATCACCGACCTATATTTTTCTTTTTAAAATTTATTCAAGCTTTATATGCCCCATTAAGTATGAAAATAAGTTTAATATTGATTTTTTTTTTCGCTCATATGTGTTTTTATGTGTTAAAAGTCAAAATTTTGTGTTGATTGGAAACTTGTTTTTTATTCACATATTTTGATACAATAGGATGCAAATTTGTGATTGTTTGGTAAAAATGCTCAAAATGACTTAAAGGGCCATAGCAAAATAAACATACTGACATGTGATTTTTTTGTTTTTTTTTTAGCAATTGTAGTTCTCTGGAGCTATTTATAGCCCCAAGAACTAAAGCCAGCGGTCGGAAAAATTGCTGGTTTTGCAACTTGTAGACAGATTTTTTTTATATAACTATGCATTCATTGCTCTATGTTGTAATGTCAGATAATAGGTATTGAGAAGTTGTTGAGTTGATAACAATAAGAATATTAGATATCAACTGGATTTTTTTATTTAAAAAAAAATAAATGTTTAATGTCTATTTTTAGTAACATAGCACATGTATACCAGTGTCTGTACATGTATACATATTCTACATCCAACATCATATAAGCTATACCTCCAACTAGACACCTGTACATATGTATACATGGCCTTACTAGTTCTCCCTTATCAACCGCAACTAGGAGTGTACGCAGTGCGCAAGCTCAAATAGGGGTCGTTTTGACTGTTGCTCCTCGCTCTCTGATTATTTTCTATAAAAGTAGTAAATATGAACGTATTTTGAATAATTTTAATTCTCTCAAATGTAAACATGCAGATACTTAAAATGTCCATTATAGCTATAGTTTATAACGTACAAATATTGACGACATTAACATCATTCGGACGACGACAGATATAGAAAAAATAATCATAAATGGTCTGTGATACATCATAATAACCTTCTTAGCAGTTATTCAAAAACAGATTATTAGTTTTAGAATTTTCCTTAGTTATCGAATTTTGATTAATGATAACATTTAATCGGTTATTCTGTTACATATTAAATGATGGTTGATTGTTGATTTGTATGGGGCCGCGGTGGCCGAGAGGTTAAAGTGTACCGACACTTTAACACTAGCTCTCCACCTCTGGGTTGCGAGTTCGAAACCTAAGTGGGTGTTATGTATACTAGAAATACATGGAGAGTATATAACAAAATTCTATTATTTCATATTTGTATATTATAAATGATATAGTGTAAATTGTGTACTAGATATAAGTCTACAATGTGTTTCCGATAAGTATATGAATCCGCGCTCCGCATTTGACGTGTGTGTGTATTTCTTACAATCCGTATATTTTTTTTCAATCCGTGCTCCGCATCAGTAAACATGGACTTGTGGAAGAATCACGGGGAAAGTGCTGTATGAAGAACGCGCGGCGATGCCTGAAGATTCTGAGCGTTCGCATGGCGAGACAGGAGTTGGAAGAGGTGTTTGTGTGACAATACTAACCGTATTGAGGTTTACTGTTGTATATGTGTTCAACAGTGATGGGTTAACGTCAACTTAACTGTAATCCAGTCATATTATGGCAGTGTAATTAAGCTAACCAGCGAGAGCGTGAGGCTTGCCAGTTGATTTGTATAATACTGTGCTGAGATTCATCGGCCATGGAGAACCTTCTCAGGAATATATAGATCTATTGTATTGTGATCCGCATGTCAGACACGGGACTGGAGAGTTTGCCACCCTATACGTGAGTACAAGTGGCCAATTACCGTGTGTGGATTTGGGCCCTCGCGACTATATATACATATAGGCCATATTTACTTGTTGATGACTGGTACGTTTTTATAATATCATGGCCTCGTGTCGCGTTAGTGACTCGCGCGCGAACATGCTTACCATTACGCGGAAGATTGATTCCTAGCATGAACTCTGTACTTTTACTTATGTACTACAGTTTAACTTTTCAAATGTACTTGTGTACATTACATTAAGTGCCCAGAATGTTCGGTCATTTGATTTTTATATATAATATATAGGTATTATACTATATGTATGTATATGTATATGTTGAAATGTATTTTGTAAATTAAACATTGTTGAATGTGGTATCAGCCTTTGATCTAATTGGTTTACACGTGTGTGTACTCTATGTAGTGTGTCTAAGTTGTACGTAAATTTACCCTTTCACTAACTGGCAGTTTCCGGCCGTAACAGGAAAATGAGGGCTCGTCCGGGAGACCGTTTATGTTTATATATTATGCATATATATAATATGTATATTTTTTGTTAGTGGAATTTCTGTGTAAAACCAATCACTTTCAACCATGTTCAATGCAGAAGAATTCATGCAGAGTCCAACACTGGACAATTTAGCATTATTAAAGAAAGATGATTTGTTCTTGCTTGCCGGCCACTTAAACCTTGAGGTTCAATCTTCTATGAAAAAAAAACAGAAAGTTGTAGTTAAATATTTTGTCGATAGTGGAATTTTTGAAGAAACCTTCTCAGATGCTATGGCTGACCCTGTGGGTAAGGTAATGGAAGCTTACAAGGTAAGGTCTTTAGAGCTTGAGTACCACTTCAAGTGTGAGGAGATGAGAATGGAGAAAGACAAAAGAATATTTGAGTTGAAATGTCAAATGAAGGGTGAGGAGAGAGAACATCAGATTAAAATGAAGGAATTAGATATCGCTAGTGTTAGAACCCAGTCCATTCCCTCTCAGAGTTTCGGTTCGAGTCAGTTCGACGTGACTAAGAACATTAGACTTGTACCTAAATTTCAAGAAAAGGAAATCGACAAATATTTCTTGCACTTTGAACAAGTTGCCTGTAGTTTAAAATGGCCTAAGGATGTATGGACAATCTTGTTACAAAGTGTTTTACTTGGTAAAGCAAGAGAAATTTTCTCTGTAATGCCTGTAGAGCTTAGTGGGGATTATGGCTATGTTAAAGAGCGCATTTTAAAGGCATATGAGCTTGTGCCTGAAGCATATAGACAGAAATTTAGAAATGCTAGAAAACAAGCTGATCAGACACATGTAGAGTTTGCACGCGAGAAGACGCAGATGTTTGATAGATGGCTTCGATCAAAAGATATTGGTCATGATATTGAAAAACTTAGGGAACTTGTGTTAATGGAGGAATTTAAAAAGTGTGTGCATAATGATGTCAAAAGTCATTTAGATGAGCACAAGGTGGACACTTTGAATCAAGCAGCCATTATGGCTGATGATTATTCATTAACCCATAAGCTAAGTGCTAAGGTTAATTACAATACTCCAGTTAGTAGTCAGGCTTCCCATGTTACAGCTAGTTCTATCAATAAATCTACTAAGTCAGGTCAAGTTGACAAGTCTGTAAATCAGACTAACAACATACATCAAAGTACTGAGAGTCCTGTAAGGGTATTGACATGCGCATATTGTAAAAAGAAAGGTCATATAATGTCTGACTGTTGGTCATTGAAGAAAAAGGAAGAGAGAAAGGCTAAAGGTGTACAGCCTAACGCGTGTACTGCTGTAATACCAAAAAGGAAAACAGCTAAAGCCATGAGCCTGGACAGACACTGTCCTACTAAATCTAAGTCTGTTATGGACAAGATGAAACCTTTTCTATCTCAGGGATATGTTTCCCCTGAAGGTGAAGATAACAATAGGATTCCTATTACAATCTTTAGAGACACAGGGTCTTGTCAGTCTCTGTTTTTAGAAAGCGCTTTGCCTGTTTCGGAGAAAACTTATATGGACGCTGACGTACTGGTCCAAGGCGTTGGTTCAGGATTTATACCCGCCCCGCTTCACCAAGTTTACCTTTGAATCGGACTTGGTGTCTGGGCTTGTTCAAGTGGACGCGTTGCCTACTCTTCCAATGGAAGGATTATCATTACTCCTTAGTAATGATTTAGCAGGTGATAAAGTTATTGTTAACCCTATAGTAACTAACCAACCTGTTAGTGAATGTACAGAAAATGTATTCGTCCAACCAATATGAATCTGTACTAGGGCAATGCGTGCCAAAATATTAGAAAATGAAGATGAAACTTCTGTTGCTGAATCCACTCCTAATCCTAGTGAGGAAACATGTAATGGTAAAAGTTCCAAACTAGAAGAGCATGGTAGTTTAAACAAGGATGTGCTTAGTCGGGAGCACTTAATTTATGTGCAAAATAGAGATCCAGAATTATTATCCCTTGGAGATAAATCATTATCTGGGGAAGAAAGAGACAATGTTCCTGTTTGTTATTTTGAAAAGGATGGTGTATTGATGAGGAAATGGAGACCTCCAGATGTAGGTGTGGAGGATGAGTGGGAGGTGGTTTATCAGATTGTGGTACCAAAGGTATATAGGGAACAGGTAATGTCAATAAGTCACGACAGCCCTATGGCTGGGCATTTGGGTGTCACCAAAACTTATAATAGAGTGTTGACCCATTTTTAGCTCACCTGGACCGAAGGTCCGGTGAGCTTATGCCATGGTGCGGCGTCCGTCGTCCGTCGTCCGTCAACATTTGTTTCAAATCGCTACTAGTCAAAAAGTTCTTATTGGATTTTGACCAAATTTGGTTAGAAACATCCTTGGCAGAAGGGGATCAGATTTTGCATAAATGGTGATTCTGACCCCTAAGGGGCCTGAGGGGCGGGGCCCAATAGGGGAAATTGAGGCAATTCCTTTAAATCGCTACTAGTCATAAAGTTATGAATGAATTTGAACCCAATTTTGTCAGAAACATTCTTGGGGGAAGGGGAACAGATTTTGCATAAATGGTGACTCTGACCCCTAAGGGGCCTGAGGGGCGGGGCCCAATAGAGGAAATTGAGGCAATTCCTTAAAATCGCTACTTGTCATAAAGTTATGAATGGATTTGAACCCAATTTGGTCAGAAACATTCTTCAGGGAAGGAAAACAGTTTTTGCCTAAATGGTTACTCTGACCCCCAAGGGGCCAAAGTGGCGGGGCCTAATGGGGAAATAGAAGTAATTCCTTCAAATCGCTACACTTCATAAAGTTATAAATGGATTTGAACCCAATTTGGTCAGAAACATTCTTGGAGGAAGGGGAACAGGTTTTGCATAAATGGTGACTCTGATCCCCAAAGGGCCTGAGGGGCAGGGCCGAATATGGGAAATTGAGGCGATTTCTTTAAATCACTAATAGTCATAAAGTTATGAATGGATTTGAACCCAATTTAGTCAGAAGCATTCTTGGGGAAGGTGAACAGATTTTGCTTAAATGGTGACTTTGACCCCCAAGGGGCCAAAGGGGCGGGGCCCCATATGGGAAATAGAGGTAATTCCTTTAAATCGCTACTAGTCATAAAGTTATGAATGGATTTAAACCCAAATTGGTCAGAAACATACTTATGTGAAGGGGAACAGATTTTGCATAAATGGTGACTCTGACCCCCGAGGAGCCAAAGGGGTGGGTCCCAATAGAGGAAATAGAAGTAATTCCTTTAAATCACTACTAGTCATAAAGTTATGCATGGATTTTAACCCAATTTAGTCAGAAGCATTCTTGGGGGAAGGGGAACAGATTTTGCTTAAATGGTGACTTTGACCCTCAAGGGGCCAAAGGGGCGGGTCCCCATATGGGAAATAGAGGTAATTCCTTTAAATCGCTACTTGTCATAAAGTTATGAATGGATTTGAACCCAATTTGGTCAGAAACATTCTTCAGGGAAGGAAAACAGTTTTTGCCTAAATGGTTACTCTGACCCCCAAGGGGCCAAAGTGGCGGGGCCTAATGGGGAAATAGAAGTAATTCCTTCAAATCGCTACACTTCATAAAGTTATAAATGGATTTGAACCCAATTTGGTCAGAAACATTCTTGGAGGAAGGGGAACAGGTTTTGCATAAATGGTGAGTCTGATCCCCAAGGGGCCTGAGGGGCAGGGCCGAATATGGGAAATTGAGGCGATTTCTTTAAATCACTAATAGTCATAAAGTTATGAATGGATTTGAACCCAATTTAGTCAGAAGCATTCTTGGGGAAGGTGAACAGATTTTGCTTAAATGGTGACTTTGACCCCCAAGGGGCCAAAGGGGCGGGGCCCCATATGGGAAATAGAGGTAATTCCTTTAAATCGCTACTAGTCATAAAGTTATGAATGGATTTAAACCCAAATTGGTCAGAAACATACTTATGTGAAGGGGAACAGATTTTGCATAAATGGTGACTCTGACCCCCGAGGAGCCAAAGGGGTGGGTCCCAATAGAGGAAATAGAAGTAATTCCTTTAAATCACTACTAGTCATAAAGTTATGCATGGATTTTAACCCAATTTAGTCAGAAGCATTCTTGGGGGAAGGGGAACAGATTTTGCTTAAATGGTGACTTTGACCCTCAAGGGGCCAAAGGGGCGGGTCCCCATATGGGAAATAGAGGTAATTCCTTTAAATCGCTACTAGTCATAAAGTTATGAATTGATTTGAACCCAATTTAGTAAGAAACATTCTTTGGGGAAAGGGAACAGATTTTGCATTAATGGTGACTCTGACCCCCAAGGGGTCTGAGGGGTGGGGCCCAATAGGGGAAATTGAGGCAATTCCTTTAAACCGCTACTTGTCATAAAGTTATGAATGGATTTGAACCCAATTTGGTCAGAAACATTCTTATGTGAAGGGGAACAGATTTTGCATGAATGATGACACTGACTCCCAAAGGACCAAAGGGGCGGGGCCTAATGGGGAAACAGAGGTAATATCTTTAAATCGCTACTAGTCATAAAGTTATGAATGGATTTAAACCCAAATTGGTCAGAAACATTCTTATGTGAAGGGGAACATATTTTGCATAAATGGTGACTCTGACCCCCGAGGGGCCAAAGAGGCGGGGCCCCATATGGAAAATAGAGGAAATTCCTTTAAATCGCTACTAGTCATAAATTTATGAATGGATTTGAACCCAATTTAATAAGAAACATCCTTTGGGGAAGGGAAACAGATTTTGCATAAATGGTTACTCTAACCCCCGAGGGGCCAAAGGAGCGGGGGCCCGCATGGAAAATAGAGGTAATTCCTTTAAATGGCTACTAGTCATAAAGTTATGAATTGATTTGAACCCAATTTAGTAAGAAACATTCTTTGGGGAAGGGGAACAGATTTTGTATAAATGGTGACTCTGACCCCCAAGGGGCCAAAGGGGCGGGGCCTATTGGGAAATAGAGGTAATTCCTTAAAATCGCTACTAGTCATAAAGTTATGAATGGATTTGAATCCAATTTGGTAAGAAACATTCTTTGGGGAAGGGTAATAGATTTTGCATAAATGGTGACCCTGACCCCCGAGGGGCAAAAGGGGTGGGGCCCCATATGGGAAATAGAGGTAATTCCTTTAAATCACTACTAGTCATAAAGTTATAAATGCATGTTGTAAACTCAGAGAGTCTGGACTTCATTATTTCTTTGAAGCAGTTGGGATCCCCACGCTATAACCATATATAGCATTGTCCCTGCCACTTTTCAGAGGCTCATGAACAAGATGATAGCTAACCTTGAGGGTACAGAGTGTTATATAGATGATGTAGTTATTTATAGTGACACTTGGGAGCAGCATGTGAAACAAGTGAGTGCGTTCATGGAAAGAATGAGTGAGGCAAATCTGACAATCAATTTGGTCAAGAGTGAGCTTTGTTGTGCAACAGTTCAATATCTAGGTCATACTGTAGGTCTAGGTCAAGTAAAACCTGTACAGGCCAAGGTTGAAGCCATTGATAAATTTCCAATTCCTAGTAACAGAAAAGAAGTTATGAGATTTTTAGGTATGGCAGGATTTTATAGGAATTTTTGTCCAAATTGTTCTACTGTGGCTTATCCATTGACCAATCTACTTCAAAAGAATGTGAAGTTTAAGTGGAATGCAGAATGTCAAGTTTCCTTTGAGAAGATAAAGGTCATACTTACCAACAAACCACTATTAGTAGCTCCTGATTTTGAAAAGCCCTTTACTATTGTTGCAGACGCTTGCGATATAGGTGTTGGAGCTGCTTTGACACAGAATGTTGATGATTTTGACCACCCCGTTAGTTACTCTTCAAAGAAACTTAATAAGCACCAGAGAAATTATTCTACGGTAGAAAAGGAGTGCTTAGGATTGGTTCTAGCAGTACAACATTTTGAATTCTCTGTAGGTGGATCTGCTTGTCCGATCACTATCTTAACTGATCATAATCCACTTACATTCCTCCGAAGGGTAAAGTATAAAAATCAAAGACTTTTAAGATGGGTTTTAACCCTGCAAGAGTTCAACCTGGATGTAAAACATGTTAAGGGAATAAACAACAAAGTTGCAGATGCTCTGTCTAGAGCAAGTATTTGAATATACCTTCTATGTTTCTGAATAATGTAATATATATTACACAGTATGTTTATATATAGATTCATTAGGTGTTGATGTATCATTTATATACTATTTGATTTTGCTTGTTATAATGTACAGAATTTTGATATTACTATGTATAGTATATACTTGCAAAGTTTTCATACAATTCAAACTTTGTTTTAAAGGGGGAAGTGTTATGTATACTAGAAATACATGGAGAGTATATAACAAAATTATGTTATTTCATATTTGTATATTATAAATGATGGAGTGTAAATTGTGTACTAGATATAAGTCTACAATGTGTTTCCGATAAGTACAGTAAAACTCGGATAAGTCGAAGTCGACGGGACCAAGCAAAATATTCGACTTATCCGATGGTTCGACTTATCCGTGTTTGTATACGGAGACAAAACCCGACTATCATCGGTTGTATGCAGATCAAGTGCTTGCATGATAACATAGTCGAAAAGAATCAATACATAATAACAAAGAAATTAATTAATTGTACATGATAACAATTATTCCTTTATCTAATAAACAATATTGTGCACAGTTACAGATAAAAACAAAGTTCATGCGTAAAATAGTCTTTGACATAGACACACGATTTACACACGGGAGTCGCAAATGACAGCATAATATTCTATGAAAACGTTACATATATTATAAGAATATAAATGTATATATTGTACTCATATTATTTATCCTTAAATCCGTTTATATTGTTCTCCAATTTAACAATATTAAACAATAAACAGTCCGGGAAAATTGATCGACCGTACACGTGCTGATTTTGTATCAAAGGTGAAGGCCGCGGTCAGTGTTTTATCGGCTGCATAATCATGCATTGCCACGATCTTTTGAACAGAGTAAAAACATCCCGCATATCATTGTTACTATTGCATCGTCGTGTTCAGAATTTAGGCATATATAGATAAATCAATGACAGACAGGTATTTTTCTTTGCATTTTTCGATGGAAGATATGTAATTTATCGTTTACTTTTTCCTTATTTTTTTTCGGCGGACTTGTGCATCAAAACAGTAAACAGAACACATATTGGTTTGTAGACTAAAACGTGCACATTTTATTCTTAGTTATGTATACCTGAACGTTTTACTTCACCTGAGCACCTGTATAAACAATGGGATGATGCGTAACCGACAGCCGGAAACTAATAATAGGCTCTGTTTACACCGTTACGGGTGATCGGTTACACTCGGTCAATCATACGAGGCCAGCAAATTTTACCTGAGACAGCATGACGCCTCGATGTTCGACACAAAAATGGAAATTTTGGTATAGTTTAGAAGGGAGGGACCACAAAAAAAATTCGACACAACCGCAGTATTCGATTCAACAGTGTTCGAGTCATCCGTGCTTAATTTACTAAGATAAAGAAGGGAAAAAATCGGGACCGAACGAAACGTTCGACTCATCCGATGTATTCGATTCAACCGTGTTCGACACAAGTGAGTTTTACTGTATATGAATCCGCGCTCCGCATTGGACGTGTGTGTGTATTTCTTACAATCCGTATATTTTTTTTCAATCCGTGCTCTGCATCAGTAAACATGGACTTGTGGGGAAATCACGGGAAAAGTCCTGTATGAAGAACGCGCGGCGATGCCTGAAGATTTTGAGAATTCGCATGGCGAGACAGGAGTTGGAGGAGGTGTTTGTTTGACAATATGAACCGTATTGAGGTTTACTGTTGTATATGTGTTCAACAGTGATGAGTTAACGTCAACTTAACAGTAATCCAGTCATATGGCGCTGTTATTAAGCTAACCAGCGAGAGCGTGAGGCTTGCCTGTTGATTTGGATAATACTGTGCTGAGATTCATCGGCCATGGAGAACCTTCTCAGGAATATATAGATCTATTGTATTGTGATCTGCATGTCTGACACGGGACTGGAGAGTTTGCCACCCTATACGTGAGTACAAGTGGTCAATTACCGTGTGTGGATTTGGGCCCTCGCGACTATATATACATATAGGCCATATTTACTTGTTGATGACTGGTACGTTTTTATAATATCATGGCCTCGTGTCGCGTTAGTGACTCGCGCGCGAACATGCTTACCATTACGCGGAAGATTGATTCCTAGCATGAACTCTGTACTTTTACTTATGTACTACAGTTTAACTTTTCAAATGTACTTGTGTACATTACATTAAGTGCCCAGAATGTTCGGTCATTTGATTTTTATATATAATATATAGGTATTATACTATATGTATGTATATGTATATGTTAAAATGTATTTTGTAAATTAAACATTGTTGAATGTGTTATCAGCCTTTGATCTGATTGGTTTACACGTGTGTGTACTCTATGTAGTGTCTCTAAGTTGTACGTAAATTTACCCTTTCACTAACTGGCAGTTTCCGGCCGTAACAGTGGGGCAGTTGTCAGGTACTGACTGTAGGCCGGTGGGTTTTTTCCGGGTACTCCGGCTTTCCTTTACCTCCAAAACCTGGCACGTCCTTAAATGACCCTGGCTGTTAATAGGACGTTAAACAAAAACAAACCACAATTATTGATTAACGGTTGCCGACCGAGCGAAAAGTTTGAAATTTTAGTCGAGAAAGTCGCAAGAAATGCATTGTAAAAGTTTACAGTTGAGATGTTGGTTCCGACAAACAAATTACAATTACCAAATGCAAGAAAATTGACAACAATCGATAGATTAATAATACCATGCCAAGAGAACTACGTGGTCCTTGACCTCTTGTTTATTATGTCATAAACTCCTCTTTCAAAAACAATCTATTAGAAAAAAGTTTAATACTGGAATTGTTTGGCTTCTCAGAGGTGTACATCCTAAAGAAAAAGTAAATGCCGACCCTAATTACACCTTGCTTAACTGGTAATTAGATGATCCACAATGGCGTTTATATGGGACAAATATGTGGACATGTCACTTTTTCTTTAATTTTGCACTTGTTGGTAAACAGACAGATGGAGACAATTGTGAAATTTCCACAGATGTACCCAGACTAAAATTTTTCCAGGCGTCGTTGTATATATATAAGTAAGATTTGTTCACTCAGGACGTGGCTTGATTCGATATACAGTCCAGTGGGGAAAAAAATAATGGAATATTCACACTTTTGGGGGCTTGACAGGGGGATCTCAACAGAGGGGACATATTCTAAGATTTCCAAATTCGAGGCTTGTAAGGGTTTCTTTGACACTGCTGTTTTATGGTAAAAGCGAGTTTAAAGGGAAGTGAATTCGTAGGCATAGATAATAACCTTGGTTTGGCAATAAATAAAACATGTCAATCAAAGTATAAGGTAGAAACATTGGTTTGATTAAATATGAATACATAAAAATGTGATCTTGTCTTTGTGCCACTACCATCAAGCGTTATCGATGCGGTACCTGGATTGAAATTAGTTGAAACAGTAAATAATATAAAATAATCAATAAAAATAATTAAAATATCCACCTAATAATTTCTCGGTTCATAGCAGACATTCAATTATATTTATTACCACTTAAATATACGTCACCTAAGCAATTTCATTCTTTTTAAGTAAGCTGTATTTTTACGCAAACGTTCAAGTGGCATTGAATCAGGTAAAACTTGACCCTGTACTTATATGTGATACTCTGATGTATCAATGGATTGAACAAAACACATGCAAGATAGTAGAACATTTCAATACAGACTTAGATACAGTAGAGCTAGTAAAAATGAAGTAAACGGTATAATCCAGCTACATGTATTTCGTCTTCCTAGTGCTCGCAAGTAATGCTAAGGACCTTAAGTGAAATCATCAGAACTACAAAAGAATATATGATGTTCAATTAATTTGAACAAAATTCTTTGTGCTTTATGGTAAACCTGTTTTTCCCTTTTTAATTAAATATCGGGTAGTCGTATTCAGTATTCTTTTTCATCTTACTAAATTTTGTCATCTGATTTTGTGTACTAACGTACAGCTTACAGTAATAAATACGTTATATGTATTTAATTATTACTACATCATTTTAATGATGTGTTACCCCCGCATGTAAAATTATGCGTAGATTTCTTTCAATGAACTGTTGTCTTCATTATTACCCATCAGAATGTTTTTAACGTTAGTCGTTATGAAGAATGAAGAATAATCATTGAAGAATAATTCACTATGTTCTTTTACTCCTATACAAATCCTTTATACCAATGTATAAAGTTCAGGGGAAATATACCTTGATTTTGATGTGTTTAAATACTGTAAAAAACATTAATGTTGGTTCTGGTTCAAATTCGTGGTTTACGCTTGAAGGCAAATTTGTTCATTCGTGAATTCCAAGTTTTGTAATCTGATACATATTGTTATACAGATATCTCCTATTCTATGGGATGGAGCGATTTGAGCATGCCAGCTCTAGGAGGTAACTATGAGTAACCTCACCTTACCCTTATTAATTTATATATATATATAGCGGTAGCGCACAGTCGGTTTATCAAGTAACGTATATCTTCGTCGCGATTAGGTTGCTATCTAAAATCCTTTTCTTAAATCAGGTGACACGTATTCAGTCGATTTGGATCGATAATTTCCGCCAAGATTTATAGTGGTAAACAATGATGATTTGTATTTTTGCATTCAATTATATTATGTATCGTTTATGTACTGAATAAGAATGACTTAATAATACGAAATATCCGGTCTTGTTTTTGTACTTCTCATTGTTACTTGCCTTTCAAATTCTCTCCTGATGATTTTTTCGTGAAATTTGGAATAAAATAAAATGTCCCGACTTCCTTGTATTTTGATAATGGGGATATATAGACACGTTATTTGCGACCTTCCATTGACATTGTACTTGGTGACTCCTTTTGTGTTCAAATTTAATGCAGTTTCTACATTCTTTCCATCTTATAGCCAGGTTAATATCAATATTATGGGAAGTTCTGAGACAGTAAGTTGGTTCACAAATGCCTACCCTCGAAGTAATTTCAGAGTATAAACCGATAATTTGTGGTTATGGGTCTGGAATACAAATGATGATAAAGAATTCATTATTAAGCTTTAACAGTAGTACCAGTCACTGTCAGATATGTTGATTGTACATTGGTGATGTGTGTTTGAATCGGTTTGCCTTTCTAATATACATTTTTTACCAGTCTGTTTAGTTAAAAGAAAGCCTGTCAATTTCCGACAGCTGTCATTCGGAGTAGGTATTTGCACCAAATCTGTTACAGGAAGGAGTAATGGAAACTATTCTGCCCGGTCTGAGGCTTGAACAAGCGACCTTTCGCTTTCGAGACAAACATCCTACCAATAGGTTTAAGTGAAATTCTTATTACTCTGAGCTATTAAGGTGACATTATATTCTACACTTTTACAATATAAAAACAATACTTTGTGTGTACAAAAACAATGCAACTCAACCTTAAACCCTGTTTAGTTGCCTTTAGTATTTCATTTGACCTCACAAGTAAAGTATATCCATTGAATGGCGTGAAGCGTAACGTGTTTGACGAAAACGCAGTAACAACCTACATTATCGGTACACTACTTTAAAGGGCAAACGAGCCTAGGACCAATCATTTTACACTCCCTTTTTTATCAACGGATTTTTTGTGTGTATACAGACAGCTATTATTCCGAAAAATGCATTACTGTACTGAGCCTTAAAACATAAAAGCATATTTTGAATTAAACATGTAAAACAGTAATTCCATTTAATACAGTTTATAAAAAAGAGTTCCAATTCTTCGTTTTAAAACCGAATACAAGTAGATTAAAGTTGCTGGCATGCATAATGATACCCTTAGATTAGTAAATAATTTGTGTAATAAGTAATGCACATATTTGTTTATTACCTTCAAAGTTTTGGCATAACTTATATCCTACAATGTGACAATGATGTCAAACTTTAATATCTAGAATAACATGTATATTTATTAGCATATCATATTTGATAAAATTAATAAAAAATGGAGAGTAGATTGTTAGTCATTATGAATATCACAAAGAACAATTTGGCTGTATAATAATGATACTTTATTTGTTTTTCCGCCATGAAATAAACGCTTATCGATGTAGGATTATAAGCGTTTGAATCTCGTTTACATTGCATCTGGATGTATTACAGTCGCTTACTGTGATGTTTCGGCCTCGATATATGTATTTAATACACCGCTATCAACAAAGCGGTTAATATATACGACATCCATATCACATGAGTGAGTGGTCATTGAATGATTCGTGTGCATATTTCCGGGGTAAAGTACTGTGATATTATCGTCATTATATAACGGAGAACACTGTCTCATCAAAGCAACGTAAGATTCGTTACCATATCCTGTCATCGACGTCCACTTGATACAACTGACCGGTATGTAATATTTTTGTTGTATTGTCATATATATGTATCTCATTGAGGGCAAGCACATTACTTAGATTTAACGATGTAGTCATAGCTCCAATGTAGTAATTTGGGGTTGTGATGTGTTCTGGGTTTCCGGTGGTGGTAAGGAGGAGGTAACAGTTTATATAGCAACAGCATTGTCTGTACGTTCATGCATGATTCCGTTTGTCCGTTTCACAAAGTTTATAGAGTTTAGATGGTATGTAATATTTTTGTTGTATTGTCATATATATACATGTATATATATATATATCTCAGTGAGGGCGTGCACATCCCTTAGAATTAATGATTTAGTCATAGCTCCAATGTAGTAATTGGGGTTGGTGATATGCTCTGGGTTTCGGGTTTGGGTAGGTTTTCTATAGCAACTGCATTGTCTGTACGTTTCACGAAGTATAAGTATAAGTTTAGGCTGTTGCATTTGTAGGGTTTTACCTGAATCACCACCACTGTTTTTATTTTTAGTAACAAAGCACACGTAACCCAGTGTATGTACATGTATACACATACCGCAGCCAACACCAATGCAAGCTATACCTCCAACTGGGCACCAGTACACATGTATACATGGCCTTACTAGTTCTTCCTTATTAACCACAACTAGGAGCGTACGCAGTGCGCAAGCTCAAATAGGGGTCGATTTGACTGTTGTTCCTCGCTATCTGATTATTTTCTATAAAAGTAGTAAATATGAACGTATTTTGAATAATTTTGATTCCCTCAAATGTAAACATGCAGATACTCAAAATGTCCACTATAACTATAGTTTATAACGTACAAATACTGACAAAATTAACATCATTTGGACGACGACAGATATAGAAATAAAAATAATCATAAATGGTCATTGTGTGACGGAGCCACTGATTTACTGATCTCACAACAGTAATCCTCGAGTTTTCTACGTACAGTTTATTAACATGTTTACATGTTACAGACCCGTGTACGTTCGCTGTTCCGTCTTAAACGCAAACGCTACGGAAGTGCTACGGAAATGGTACGGTAATGCTACGGAAGTGCTACGGAAATGGTACGGTAATGCTACGGAAATGGTACGGAAATGGTACGGTAATGCTACGGAAGTGCTACGGTAATGCTACGGTAATGCTACGGAAATGCTACGGTTGACGCTCACAAATAATCGACCGTTTCTGAATAAATTATCTGGTTCTGATAAAAAGCGGATCCTAGACGAAGCGAACACGAAGAAACGACGGTACAATGGTGTTTGATTGAGTGAATGTTGTATCGGGAAGTGGAATAACGTTTTATCAAATTGTACTACTATAGAAAACCTCCGTATGCAAAAGATTGTAAAACTTTTAGAAACCGGAAATATTAAGGTGATATAAGGATCTTTTAAATTTAGGACAATTTATTATTCTCGGCAACAAAAAACGATAGCATTTAATTTTAAAATAAAATCACTCTCTACACTAGCGCTCCGGCCGCGTATATGTTGTCTCTGTGTGTCCGAACTGTATTGTTTTTGTTTTTATGTATTTATCTATATTTTCACTGCATTTATTCACTGCATTTGTACTGATAAACCGTAAGTATTAAGAAATCAACTGATTGAATTGAAAAACTTGTATCAAAGTGTTAATTTAGGTACAGGTAAATAGATCAAGATTTCTGAACACAGATTGACCAGGCTATGAATAGACCCCCTAGAGGGCTAATTGTAAAAAGGAGAAACTGACCAGGTGTGGTGATGACTTACACACCTGAGCCCGATGACTCCTAATCAAGTGTATATCCATGGCCAACAGGTGAAGTTGATGGTGGTGGGGAGGGGGGATTAGTACCCATGGCAACAAGTTAGGGGGACAATTAAGTCAAGTACATGTACATGTCTGGCAAGTCTATATATAACAATCACTGGTACATATTACTGGTGTGTATGCATTGACGATTTGTTTAAAAGTCTGATGTCGGATCAGAGGAAACTGAGTGATAAAAACTAAAAACAAGACATCAATAATTATATACTTAAGAATATACAATGTACACGTGTATATCACACGTCTGCAATGGAGCGGACTCTGTGTGTTTACGTGATAATGGATAACACTCTGAAAATCTTTATTAATGGACTTTTTTGTGATCTAACCTTCAGTTGAGTGACAATAAATTAACCTTTGCACCCAAGGAGAAGTTAGGAGTGCACGATAATTAGTTCACAACTGTTTCTCTTTTTAACTTATTGTCACAAAGGACATAACCAGGTAATACATTGTTTCAATATATAAAGACTTCAACAGTGTAGAGTGAAGAATCTACCCTTGAAATTAATGTTGATGTTGTTTGCGATCATTTTAATCATTTACGTGCTTCTATTACAACACATCTGTTTGTGTCAGGACCTAATAATGGCTGACTCAGGTGTACATTACATTGAAGCGAAACATCTAGGAAAGGCCTGTTGCCAAAGGCCAACTGGGAGCAATATGCAGCCCTACAGCCTTGAGGACATGCATCCTATCACACCTTACCTGTAAGATGCTGATCAGTCTAGCTCTTTTGTGTCTGGCATATGGTATACCTGGCCAGGTGACCTGTCCCCAATTAACCCCCCGGGGTCCAATTATTGCTCATTCTCACTGAGCCAACATATAGAAATCTACCTGTATTACCAGGCCAACATGTCAAATTTTACACCTGGGTGAGTTTAAACTATAGCAGTAGCCTGTTGTTACTTTCATGAGAGAAAATATAGAAATGTCAAGAATATGAATATGAGTTATAAAATGATGACTCAAATGATTCTCCCTCTCTTTTACATTTGTTTTTCTCAAAACTTTCCTTTTTGCCGATGATGGTAAATTTTGTAAAGCAGCACGTCATATTTAAGACTCCTATCCGATATTGACAGAGTCTACGACTGGTGTAAAACTTTAAAATGTACGTTTTATATAAAAAAATAATATTGGTATATAACGTTTAGCAACAAAAGATATACAACTGAGTATCCCGACAGCTTGGGTGAGGAATCTCTAAAGAAAGAAACACATGCTAAAGACTTGGGTGTATGGGTCACTCCGAATCTTAACTTTTTATTTCATGTTAGATATGTGGTTGGTAAGGTCATGCCAATCTACATATTTGGATTTTCAAAATGTTATTCGCTCTCTGTACATTAGTGCAGTCAGTTAGATTACTGCTCTGAAATATGGTCACCATAGCAAGCAACACTCGTACACCAGATTGAAGTTGTACAGTTTTTTTTTTATTTTATTATTTTCTTTATTATTTCTATGTTTTAAATCAAAATTAAACGATAATAGTCTACATTACATGTAAATTTGTACACAATTCAACTTACCTAGTCTGGTATGAAGGCATTAATACATATATTTTTATTCAAATCTGTACATAGCCTGCTTGATCGAACTTTTACAGGATAATTTAACTTTTTAGTTCCACATCTTTTTTTGACTAGGTCGAGTAGCTCAACCTGGCTTTATCCCTGTAAATTCTGGATTATTGTAAGAAATTGTAATGTTCTTAAAATAGTCCTAATTAATTTTAACTACATGTACCTTCGTCATGTTCCCGACAGTTTTTTAACGTTTCACTTGAGAGATTTATGTCGGACGAAGATTTGTTTTCAGAATTAGGTCTCTTTTTTACTGATCATATCAAGATTTACTTGATTGTCTGGATGATTTCTATTTAGGACATCAGTTCTATTTCACATGTGTATGTACTTTATATAGCGTATCTGATCTTACTATGTAATTAATTTACTCTTGTTATACTTTATCAGAGACATATATATATATATAACACATATGATATGTACGTCTCTGATTTTATCAATTTGTTATCAATTCTGTGATTAGACCTTTGGGTTTTAAAATTGAAATAAATAATGAATAACTCCATATATCACGATGACATTCTCATTAAAGTTGGACGTTTTATGAATCAGTCTATAGCCTTACCTGTAGGCTATAATTATCTCTTATTGATTGGAGTGTAGGACAAAAGCCCCCTCCGGACATTAGCCCTCCCGGACATTAGCCCCTAGGACAAAAGCCCCTCCGGACGAAAGCCCCCCCCCCCCCCCCGGACATTAGCACCCCCCCCCCCAGACAGAAGCCCCTTCTTTAGAAATTTAGCTGGTATACTTTATATAAATCTGTTTTTTGAAAAACAGAAATTATATATATATATATTGTTGTTTTTATCTCTGAAATTTGGAGAATAATTGTGTGGAAAATGAAGGTCCTTGGTTCAATGTCAGTGTAGCATTATATGTCTGTGGTTAAACATCATAATTTATTTTTTCAAACTTTATATTATTAAGTAAGCTAAAAATTTCAGGAAACTCTCCATGATGAACATATTGTTACTGATTACACATAATTTTTGACTTCCTAATTAATATACTGCAAATATTGATAATCAAAGAAATGCCTACAAAAGCAATAAACATTTGATCCCTATTTGCAGGGGGGGCTAATGTCCGGGGGGGGGGGGGGGCTTTTGTCCGTACCTCTATTGTTCTACCTTTCACACCTATATCACTTGGTCCACAAAATACCTTACCTTTAGTTTACCTGTATACAACATGCTGTGTTGTTTGTATTATTGCTGTTAATTAAGTCTAACTACCCTAGTTTACCTGTGTGATACTGTCTGGAGCATTTGTACCCTATACATGTAGCCTGACCAGTGCATATTATATGTAACTGTTTTAAAGGTTAGACTATAGCACAGTAAATGTAATATTGTTTATTTAACACGATCTTCATCTTGGTTTCCATCGTAATGTGTCGACTACTACTAGGATCCGCCATTTTTTATTACACTAAGATCGATGGACCATGTGACTTGACTTGTTTTTTGTGAGAGTGTTATTTGTTCTATACAAAGATACTGACAGATTTATAGCCGTATCTATGTAATTCTCACCTCCTTATAAAATTATTTGCTGTCGCTATATTTCTTTTTTGACGTTCGGTAAGTATATGACATTAGACCTTTCTAGGATAGTTCACTCTCCTACAAATCGGTCTCCACCTTCGACATGTCGTCAGTTCTCACATCTTTTTTCTGGAGTTCGGACTGATAAAAGGTGCCTTTGATCTCATCCCCATCGTAGTCTTTAACTCTAAACACTTGTAAGCCTCCACGTAGTATCTTTTGAGAAATGGTGAATATCTCTCCTGTCCATTTTTCGTCGTATTCTCGGGAGAAAAGGTTTCTCAAATGGGACAACCTTACTTGATCTCCAACTTTGAACTTGACAGGTTTACGAATCTTCTTCGTTTTTCGGATCACAGACTGTTTCTTCGGCCAATACATTCTCCACCAGATGGAAGTTTCATTGGTTTTAGTTACATTTGCTGGGGCCATACCGATCGTCCTATGATACGTCTGATTGTAGCTTTCAGCAAACGTTTGTAATTTTGTCACATATACATAATTTCGTTTGTGTGTAAAATATCTGTACAATCTGGATTTAATAGTCTTGATGACTCTCTTGTCTTTCTTGTCTTTGAGGAGTCTCATCCAAAGATACTTGGAGAATACGTCTATGACTATGAGTACGTAGGCATAATCGTCGTTTTCGCTCTTGAACTTGACCATGTCCATGAGATCGGCAGACCATTGATCGCCTATCCCCGTCACTATGATTGTGTTTCGCTTGAATGGACGTCGAAAGGATATCTGAAGACTGTATGGCTCTTTGCGTTGTAACAATTTTCTTATTTTGTATTTACTGATGACATATTTTCCGTCTTTCCGTACATATCTATACAATTTGTCGGGTCCGGAGAAACTCCCCGCATTTGCAAGGTCATAATAAATATCTCTTAGAAAATCCTCCCAGGAAAGCATCTTTCCTCGTCAATTGCTAGACGTTGAAATGAAGCTTTGAACAAGAAGCCTTATTAAATCAGTCATCGTCCGATTCCTCATCTTCGGATTCATCTTCAGATTCCCACAACTCTTTTACAACATGACGATTCTTTTTAAGTGCCATCTTGATTGCTTTACGATCTCCATATCAATCGTCTATGAATTCTGTTACATCATCCATGATCTTTTCGTGGATCATACCATTTCTTAGCTGAAGAATGTGCTGGATAATGGCTTTATAATTTTGGTAAAATTGCTCCATATCTTCTGATTCCATCTTCTCGTTCGCCTTTTTCTGTGCTTCGTTATCAGACATGCCCTCGTTAACGTATTTATCATACTTTTTATTCCATTTAGCCTCATTCGAAGACCTTGCTTCATTCATCAATGAATTAAAAACTTCATTTTCTTAACTTTCACCACTCTCCTCGTCGGGCTCATATGAGGTCCACCTTTTTGGCTGAGGCCCATCATCTTCGTCTATGAATTCTCGTTTCCTTTTCCTAGAATCACTACTGCTGCTGCTGCTGCTACTGCTGCTGCTGGGAATACGTCTGTTCGATTGGAGTGTCAGCCTGAAAATGAGCCATAGTTTGATATCTTTGTCCTTTTATAGACGGCTCAGAAAATATGTTATTGCGCATGCGTAATGACTCGGATGTTGATGGTTTCAAATCAACGAGAAGATATCCATATGACTTCTGGGTGGCATCTTTTAAGTATCTCATGAGGTGTTGAACGTTTTCGGGATACATATGTCTGGCATCTATCTGATTGCAATGGCAGACATGTTTCTCTGGTGGCTTCCCTCTGTAAATAGTTCGTTGATGCGGGGGTCTTTGCTTGTCGTCGACATCAGATCGTTCAAGACGATGAGGTTCCTTATTCGTGGATTTAAGAAGGAGTCCAGGGTTTCGTTTCACAAAGCTTCGTAACTTACGAACGTTCGTAAATATTTACGAAAAAGTTACGCCAAACTTACGAATTTCGTAAGTGCGTTTCACAAAGGTGTTCGTGACTTTTTTCGTATCTTACGTCAAAATCATACGTTCTCCCGGTAAAAATATACCGCTCTCTAACTTGGAGGTAAAAAAGGATGACACTTCTTGGGTGAAAATTGTACGCCGGTCCTATTCCCAGGTCACGTACACAGACTATGAACTTTATTTTGTTCTATCAAAACAACCGTATTATTGATAGAAGATCATTTTTTCTATAAAATTCCAATTCTTATTGTTTATCATGCGTTAAAACAAACAGTAACAACGCAATTTTTACAGATTTTGCCCAATGCCCAAAGACATACAAAATGTTCTTAAAATAGACCATATGTTGGCACAGTCTGCGAATATGCGTACAATTAGTTTCAGGACAATGTGTATTTTGCCGGCACCCTCCTCGACTTTCAAAACCCGGTTTCAACCTCGAAACAATCGCTCACAAGGCATAGTCGTTCTCTTATGCTAATTTATAAATGAGTACGTCATTTTCTGTTCAAAAGGGCATGTGTGCTTACGATTTTAAATTGTTTTCGTAAGTTACGACAGGGTTGATATGGCGTAAAGTTACGCAAGGTTTTTGCGTAACTTACGAACGTTCGTAAGTTACGAAGTTTTTGTGAAACGCTTAGTAATTCGTAAATGTGACTTACGAAAAGTTCGTAAGTTACGAAGCTTTGTGAAACGATACCCTGTTCTATATACAGCGGTGTCCTTTGGAGAAACTCTACCTTTGGTATTACGGTTGTCTTAATGACATCATAGAGAGGTTGCCATCGTTTGTACTGCCATATAATTCGCCGTGGAGCTGGTTTTATTTTGGTCAAGCAGTTTGGTAGCAGTAACTTGACAAAGTAAGTCTTTCCACAAGAAGTAGGCCCCGATACATTTGCAGTAAAGGGGTGTTCAAAAACAAAATTCTGCTGCTGCTGAGGTAATACATCATCTACAGACTGCTCCATAACGTCTATATAAGACGGCTTCCGCTGCTGCTGCTGCTTCCGCTGGGCTTCTACCATATCGTCTGCCTGCTTCAGTACGTCTGTTTAGGAAGGCTGCTGCTTGGTGACTTCATCGTCATGATATATTAATTGTCCTTCCATATGTTTTTGTCTTACATGGCGTTTTAAATCATGTGACACTGGTACTTCATGTCGATGTGTTCTCTTCGGTGTCCAGGTATGAAATGACAAGTTTTCAGGCTTTTGGTCTATTTATACTCAATCTGGCAATGCATCATGGGAAAAAAAAACCTCGACACTTTTGTAACAATAAATATCTATAGTCCCTGTCGATAAGACAGTACACAAGACAGGGACCCATCTTATGTCTGTCTGTACATAGAGCCTACTCTAAAATGGACAACATGATTTATTGACACTACTGAGAGTCATCTACCACCCGCATTATGATACTCATGTGATCTGTGTCGATTGTACACCTTTCCCCTACTAGGCAGAGTCCTGAAATGAGACCTTTCTAGGATAGTTTACTCTCCTTACTTTGTATCATCCAATGACCGTACGCATAGCTAGTAATTCCATAGTTTAGCAGATATCGCTTATCGTCGAATGGTGAGAGGCCTATTTTAGTCATAGATATGTTTTAGATTTGGTGTTTGAAACTTCTGATCTGATTCATGTGAGACATGATAATTCTGTTTTGAAGAAGACATTCCCTGTACTGCTCGAAACGAATGTGGTTTTCAATAACATACTTTTTTGATACCTTTCGCCTTCTTTGATTCTACGTGTGTTATCACTTCTGTACCATCAATATCGTTCATACTATTGTATGTATATGCGTACATCTTTGATTTGAGCCCAACAAAGGCATGGATCGCATCGCCATGAGTTTCATCTTTCATTTTGCCTAGTACTTTCTTATTTTTTGTACTGTAGAGAGTATTGTCTTTCCTGAACTCCGATGTATCGAATAAATCACTGTCCTCTAACATATGTTGGTAGAAATCATCTGCCTGAAAAGTATATGCTAGACTGTTGGTATCGGTAAAGAGAGTTTAGTTTAGTTTAGTTTATTTTGTTTAACGTCCTATTAACATCTAAGGTCATTTAAGGACGGCCTCCCGTGCGTGCGACATGTATGAGTGTGGAGAGTGCGTATGTGTGTTTTGGGAGGCTGCGGTATGTTCGTGTTAAGTCTCCTTGTGATCGGCCGGAACTTTTGCCGATTTAAAGTGCTATCTCACTGAAGCATACTGCCGAAGACACCCAGCAGCACACCCCACCCGGTCATATTATACTGACAACGGGTCAACCAGTCGTCCCACTCCAAATATGCTGAGCGCTTAGCAAGCAACTACCATTTTCGGTAAAGAGAAGGCGGGCATTATATCCAAATTTCCGTTTGATGTAATTGTAATGAAAAGCATACATCAAGGTTTTTGAGATGTCCAGGATGCTGAATCCGATGTAGATTGGTCGATTCAGATAAAATTCAATTCAGACTAAATATTCAGAGAAAATTCTGAACTCGTGAAATGTGGGTTTGCAGGTTAGTTTAATTGCCTTCTTCTCACTGTTTACAAGCTTGACGTCCATTCTCTTTCTTAAGTTCTCCATGGTCTTGCAAAACACGCTGTTGTTCATTAACTTATAGAAATAGTTCTCGAAATTGTTTCGTGATTTCCTTTTCTCCGTGTTGTAATATATAGAAGTCTTCAACAATGGCGCCTGCTCGAAGGTTAAAACTCTGTGGACTTTTGTGAGTTTCATTCCAAGTGAAAGGTATTGTGTCTTTAGTTTCTATAGTGTACCAAATATTTTTCCTTGTTTCTAAGGTTTGGGACGAGTTTCTGTGCCAGTTCCTTAAACAATGTTTTACTCGTTATGGGGCTAGTGGATATTCGTTGTGTAGGTCGTGGAGTTCTGTAGGATACTCTAGGTCTACTTCCAGTATATATCCACGGTTCGCATCATCGGTAACTATCGTGATATCAAGCATATCATCGGTAAGCCAGACGAAATCATGAGTCGGCAGGTATTGAGACATGGCCAAACCATACAAATTGTTTGCATCCAAGTAGGTGATGTATTCTGTTGGTTTCATTGGGTCATACCCTCTGCAGATAAATTTCCAATTAGTTTCTCCAGTGATGTTCCCATAAACTGGAAACTGTAGATAAAGTCCATACAACCCATGGGGAAAGATATGTACTTCTCCATGTTATTTGGGATACATTTGATTTCTTTATCAGACACATTTCCTATTGCCTGCATGATGAGATGGGAATTGTAACCCCTCACATTGTGGAAGACGACCGGAATCCGTCCTGTATACTTATATTTTATGTTACATTCGTTGTGAGCTGCTCCCCTGAATGCTCCCGTCACGTGGCAATGATCCCGCACTCTATCATCGCCCATCCCTTTTCCACCAATGTGACATATAGTTGCACTTTTGAATGATTGCCAATCACAACCTGTCATGATCATCGGCTCGACATGCTTAAAGCGCTGTTCGATTTCTTCCTGCTCTCTCAGGATATATTCTATAAAGTTCTCCGCCACATCTGGTCCTCTATAAATCAATGGATGGTTGGAAGTCTCTTTTGCAAGACCTACAACTTTGTAAGCAAAACTAGAAGGAATATGTTGGATGGTCTTCTCAGTATGTGATCTTTGCGGGTCAACCTCACATCCATGTACAGGCACTTGAAATGACTCGAAGTCTGCATATATACTGTATGGCACCTTTAATTGTTTTCTGACCTCCTTATAGAACAAACATTTATCCTCTTCTGAAGGTAGCTTCACTTTCTGGGTCCCGTGCTTACGACAGTATGAGATATGACTTTTTATTATTCGTTCCTTGGTAAACCCTTGCAGGCAATACATGCAGAGGTAATATCTATGTCCGTGGGAATACCGGTCATTCAGAAGCGGGCCCATATCCTTGATCCAGCAGTAGTGAGACTTACGTCCATCCGACATGAGTAGTGAATCTACATGTAGGTCAAACCTTTGTTTTGTCGCGTGGATCGGAAATAACGAACGCTTTTCGTATCCTAAGACATTGCTGCTGATCTTGTTTCCCGTCTCGAACTTGCTGAGGTCAGCTACTTTGACGGGAAATGAAATACCAGTGAAATCGAGTTCACCTTGATAATCTGTGTATTTAGCAACACGCTGTGAATTTTTTTTGGCTGGGTGCAAAGCAAATAAACCCGACCACATGAAACATTTCTTATCCTTGTTTTGAACATTGATGATAGCATGCTTAGACCTCAGCTTGATTGGTAGGGGGATATAGCTGGCTCGTTTGAGAGGACTGTATTTGCTCATATGTATTTGTATTTGGAGCACCTTGTCCAATGTCCAGTTGCTTCCCTGTCGCTGGTATTCGATGAACGATGTGTAGATCTTTGTGACAGATTCTCTCAAGCCTTCATCGATGTCTATTGGTTTTAATGTAATCTGACAACGTCCTCGGAAATGGGTTGTAACGCGTTCCATAGTTTCTCCCCTTGGCTTGGAAAATTGTACTTGGATCGATAAGTACCATTTCAAACCTCCATGGAAATCGTTCTCTCCAGTTTGTTTTTGATGACGTCATGCTGATGTTTGAGTAACACCATTGGGTCTAATCTACCTATACCTTCGACAGGTAGAGTGACTACTTTAAAAGTTCCGCCAAGCGTCTTCTCTGAATATTCGTCCTTTTCCGTTGGCTGATTAACTTGTATGTTTGGGTTCACCGAAATTGTTGAGTCGTTGTCCTTGTCTGTACTTACTTTGGTCAGTGCTACTGGTTGATCCTTTGACGGTTGGGCATTCTCTTTGTTTTGGTGTTCTTCTATTTCTAACGCTCCCCCATATTGACTTTTGTTGTGTGTTTTGAAATGTTCACGGTATTTGTCAGCCCTCCAAAATGATTTTCCAAAACATATATGTAGTAGTTTCCCATGAACCTTCTTATGCCTCGTAAGCCGATCTTTTCTCGTGAAGTCTTTGCTACATACATCACATGTGAATCGCGAACTTTCATGACTGACTATATGTTTATTCAAAGTCGTTTTGTGCTCAAAAGATTTGTCACAATGCGGACAAGAAAATGTCCCCTTCTTAATCTGAGGAGCCTTGTAATGGGTATCTTTCATTTTTTCCATAATTTCTACAATAAGAAAAAAACAAATTTAGCGATGTGCTATCCTCTATGTGTCTGTTTCAGAATGAAACTTTGTCGATATTACTTCTGTATTTATACCCTTTCTTATCAATGACACCATTACCCTCATTTGATTGGTTAATACAAAATATGCGAACTATGGTTAGTATTTTTATCGCAGATGCGTTCTAAATTTTGAAGCGTGTAGGCGTGAAGCTAAGAAATGCTGACTGACTAAAGGACTGAAGTTACAGTACGCGTCAGGTGTTATGGTTCTCTTCCACCCTCAGGGTTGCGAGTGTCACTCGAGTGTAGAGGATTAAGTACGCCCCGTGTTTCAACTCGGGTGTTTCCACCGGCCATCACCGGCCGGGGCCTGGCGAGTGTTGGGGATTAAGATCGTAGGAAAAGGTGTGAAGACTCACAGCTGGAGACGTGGTCGTGGTCAGAGTTTTGCGACCTTTCACCTTTACCTGTACTGATTGTTTTACCATGTAACAATTCATTTACATGCTCCTTCGGATTTTGAGAAAACGCAAAATACTGTATAGCCGTAGATTGGCTGAATGATCATGAATTCATACGTAATTTTTATTAATTGGCAACGAACTCGTGTCCTAGCTGCTATTACTCTCAGGGACGTCAATTATCACAAGTATACCTGGTAAGGCATCAGTACGTGGGATGATTATCAATTTAGACAAAATATTTCTGGTGATTTCAAAACAAGCACTAACTCATAGAGTTTTCGTACCCGTCTCCATCGCATCACGCCACACAAAACGCCCGAACCTCGTCTTGCAGTACAAACGCTAATGCTTTATACACATGTACATGTAAATGTAATAAAGAATTTGTATATCGATTCAAGGATGAGCAAATGGTATTGATTTGAATTGTGTAACCATAATTATGTTTTAAACATTTGATCGCTGACGATATTTAACTAGTTATTGATGCATGCCGCGCTAACAAAAATGTATCGTTTGTGTTCTTATTTTTTTTTAATTGCACACATTTCCCTTAACTTGTGAACAAATCAAAAATTTTAATGAAAAGGTGCTACAATTTGTAATACCAGAAACATATATAACAGAGATAAGTAGCTCTCTATTTGCCCCGAAGTGATACCCTAATGAGCGAAGACCGATTTACCTGTGCTCGCGTGTGTGATAGGGGACAAGGCCTTCTCGTTAAGGGATATGCTTGACTGGTCACGAATAAAAGGAGCCATGCACCAGTTGTACGGGTAAATAGCGATTTTATTTATCCCTAATACGCGTTTTTGGTAATGCGTCCAAATATTTTTTTTTAGTTTACCAGAAATTAATATGAATCTATGTAAATATACAATATACGTACATTGTATCTACCTGTACATTGAAGTAACCGAGGCGTGTGATAGAACCGCGGTCGTGTATGGATTCATGGGTTAATATACTAATTATATAATTAGCGTCCGGTAGTAAAAAGGCGGTCAATGGCTTCATCAAGTTTTCATAATGATACCATGACAACTCTTTGTTTATTTAACATTCGGAAAAAAATTACTTTAAAACTCTACTCATACTCAAACTGTCAAATTGTAATAATTATATCGTGGCTCTTATAAATATTATAAGTGTACATGTACGTGAAGTCAGCACACTCGATACACTAGTACCGATAACATATTTTCTTTTCAATATGCCACCTCGGAATATTACGAAAGGGTGTTCAAACTGTTTAGTTGCATTTCATCAGAGACTTGTGTATATCAGGATATATACGTCTCAGATTTCATGATACTAGTTTAGTTGTTCCGAGATCCAGGATTCTTTGTGATGGCAGTGTTACGATAGGCCAGGTGTATAGTGTTCAATGGGGACATAAACAGACAGAAGTGTCAGATGCTTTTTTTTTTTTTTTTTTAGTTAAGTTATTATTATATTAATCATTCAAGACTTACTTCAAAGTCAATCGAAAGCCGAGCGGGATTTACTCGCTCGCGCTCCAATCACAATATTGCTATAAATAACACAAACACCAAGGCGGCAAAATATCGTTAAATGTTACAGTGTTTTGTTTTCTCGATTTCCCGGTAAACATTTGTGGTACTCATCTAGCTAGGATTTAAAAACTAAAAACGTACATAATTTGGAGTGTATATGTACCGTACATTTACAGCACAATACATCTGTAGTATCGCTAGTATAGATCGTGATTTCATTACATAAAACAATATCTCCGTTTCTCAACACCGGGCTGGGATACTGCAGAGACGTATATATCAGATATATCACGTTTCTGGATACTGTAAGTACAAAATGTAAGTCCAGCTACAGAGTACCTGTACTGTACGACAACGTATGTTTCAACAAACACATCACGGTATCCGGCAGTGTACCTGTCAATCATGAATCAGGACCTTTGTTCCACTAATCCCCAACACTCTACCACACCGTGTCGCGCGGTGTCAGTAAACAGGTGACCACTCGGGTTTTGAGCCGGTGTCAGCCGGTGTTTCAACCGACATGCAACCGACCGAGTAAGTGGAAGGGATTAGACCTCGCCACTGTGGCGGTGATTGGGGACCATACCACCTGACGCGTACTGTATATGGTGTTCGTACGAAGAAAATCAACGCTTCTGTCACCAGAAACGGAGCATCACCCGATAGGCCCACATGAATTTTGGCCGGAAAGATGTTCCTGGATATCGCGGGGACATGCCACTTTATAACACCCTCTTTCCGTTGTGGACTTGTGACACCGCCCTAATCTAGTATACTCAATTCATGTGTAACAAACACCTCAGTCGTGCAAATTGATTTCTAAATGTTACACATTTTTAAACGAACATTAATGTTCGGTTTTTGCAATCAAGAACTGGACTGAGAAATATGATCATATTTGGTAACCACATTCACCAATACGCCATCTACTGTCTGTTTCTATGAAATATGGCTGCCCCCATTGCCTTACGCTTCAAACAATTTACTTGCAAAAACATCTTCGTTTTATATAGTAGATTTACCGAAAATGTTGAAATGTATTCAGTATATGTTTTCAGGATCTATTCGATTTGAGAAATGCATAACGCTAGCGAAATTTGAAGACTAAATGAACCTGAACTTTGCGAATAACTCCGGGGATCCAGGTCAATATATTTATGTAAACAACTATTGCGCAGGCCCATTCGTTTCCGGATGTTTAGAAAGTTTTGCTCTTCCGTGTTCATTCCAAAACGGCTGACATTATAGCATAGGTCTGCAAATATGTCCGCGATTTACTTAATGTTTAATATATATATTCTAGAATGTTACATCATTATCAACTAGGTGTGTATTTCTATAATTTAGAGAAAGAAATATATCAATAACGGCATACGAGACGATACATTGCATCATACTATAGGTTACTGTACTTGTTTGCGAGAAAGAACTGTACATATGTATAGGCTTACAATTAGGTGGCATTTGTGGTCAGGGTGACTGGTCATAGCGTTTCCATATACCATTTTCCTTTGACGAAAATGACCAATAAATCAAATGCAAATGATAATATCTTGTTATGTGCACGGGATTGCTTGCGATACGTTGAACGTATTTACCGTTGTAAGGGAGGTAACTGCAAGATTACGGAAATCAAAAGTTAAACCAATTTGATTGGTCGATTCTTCCATGACTTTGGCATGGGGTTTACAATCGAAGTGACAAATAACTACGGCAATATTCAGATGATATAAATAATAACATTTTTGGATACGTGTGGTTGACAGTTGTTGTCATGTTTAAAATGAACAATTATATAGCTTGTTTTTATTTCGGTAAAGACGAGAATATTTACTGAAACGGACCACAGGTGAGGCAGATTTGGAAATACCGAAACGAAGAAAAATGGGTCTTAATTACGATATAAATTGGCATTATTTTCAGAGAATTGACCCAATATGTTCTTCAGTGCCTAATTGTATCATATGTAAAATATGAGAGGTTTATTTGACCGAATTTTAATTTTTCATTTGCGAATCACGGCCCGATTGTCGTTAGAGTTGAATTACCGAAATGGCCGATACTGGACCCAAAATCGATATTTTTTACGAGAGAAGGACCCAATATAGTAATCTTTGGTGTGTGTATAGAGACCATACAAGATGATTTTTTAAACATTTACCTGGAAGTATTTTGAAATAATTTGCGAATTCACGACCAAATTTTCGATTGTGACGAACTACTGAGACGGTGTTAATTATAAGTTCAATCTGATTAAAATCAGCTGTTCGTCTACGTAAAAAAAAAATTTAAGCCGGAAAACGGAAATCTGGATTATCTAAAAACAAATGCAAAAATACTTGATACATTCACTTAATTTGATTTCCAGCCGTTAATTGTTATTTGTAGTTGTATAACTTCTGATATATTGTGATTGATTCTCAATATGATATTGCTGTGTTATTTTTCAAATTAATTTTAATAATTTTTTAATTTAGAATTTTCATTAAGTCGTGATCAAGACTTGAAATTCTCACTACACCATACTTCAAACACGGAGTAATCAATGCATTGATAAACTGAAAATTGAAGTCAAGCAATGAGTTAATATTTACCTTAAATATTTTTTCAATATACAACAAATGTTCAGATGACCTTTTTCTGCCATGATGTTACAAGATTTCAGTTACAATTCTAAAATTGAATTAGTATGTAGATATGTTATCCTGTCAATATCCACAAAGCGAGTGTAGTCTACTGTACTCAAAGTCCTGCCAGTAGATAGCAGTACATATACTTACATCTAGTGCTTACTTATGTGAACTATAAATCAATAACAAAATGGTTCATATATTTCTATACAAAATATGTGTTGTCTGAAGATCTGAATGAACGATGTATTAGATTATTTTTATGAAATATTCAAGTCATAGATCATTCTCTTTTAAAAATATTGATTTCATGTCCATTTTGGTAAATCAACTATGACGACAATCAGGCCTGGAATGGCGAATGATAACAAAAATTTTAAATACTTCTCGGTCAAATAAACCCCTAATATTATACATATGATTAATTTTGACATTGGAGAACATATAATTGTGTCCATTCTCTAAGCACTGGTAGAAAGTACAGAATAGAGCTTCATAAATATATTCTCAAAATTACTAATTACCCCGGTAAATGTAACATTTTACATAAATCTCCCATGACTGATGGTGAAGTTAAACTTGCAAATCTCCTGTGTCATTCCAATTTGGATAAGTGTAAAATATATACACCTACCGTGTATATATAGATATAGATATGGGATGCTTCACAAATTTGCATACAGTTATGGAATTTTATAACACCCCCAAAAATGTTCTGTCCACATAAAGGTGTGATTTGTGCAATTACATTGCTGAACTGTACGTTGGTTCAGTATGATTTGATGATCAACATTGGAAAAGGACAATACATAGGGAATGTGTCGTCCCATCGAAAGGACTGTAATCTTTGTGATCAGGTTTGAAGTTGAAAATTAAGCTTCAAGTTTTCTTTTCCTGTTTGCTGAATTATTCGATGAAGATAGTCTTTATCTGGTTGTTATTCTTTACCACATTGTTTACAGTACTGTAATTATACCAGAAGTATATCTTCTCATATACAGATTTATTAACACCAAATGATTCCTGAACAAAAGGAGTCAAGGTTTTTTGTTTTGAAGTACTATGCATGCTTGAGTACAGTTCCAATAGGATACATTCCTAATCCGGGCCTTGATTAGCTATGGAAAGCCGTATGGGACCCCCGACTCCGTTCAAGATTTTCAACTAAGAAATAATAACACTTGCGCGGAAAATGAAAAGCCGTGCAAGATTGGCGTACCGTTGAAGATAAGCCGTTGAAGATTTGACCGTTAAAGATTTGTGCCGCGGAAGATTTGCCGCGGAAGATATACTGTAGCTGTGTAGAACTGCCGCGGAAGACTTACCGTTGAAGATTTACCGTTGAAGATTTACAGTTGAGTTAGATATATATCTCTCGGCCATACTCAGCAGTTAAAGTTTTTTGCCGTGTATGATATACCGTTAAAGTTTGTATTACCGTTGAAGATTTAGCCGTTAAAGTTTTTACCGTTGAAGATTTAGCCGTGAAAGATTTTTGCCGTGTAAGATTTACTGTTGAAGTTATTAACGATGAAGATTTTAGCCGTGTAAGATTCGCCGCAGAAGTTATGCTGTAGCTGTAGAATTGCCGCAGAAGATTTACCGTTGAAGATTTACCGTAGAAGATTTACAGTTGAGTTAGATATATACCACTCGGCCATACTCAGATTTTTGCCGTGTATGACTTACCGTTAAAGTTTGTATTACCGTTGAAGATTTTGCCGTTAAAGATTTTTGCCGTTAAAGATTTGCCGTTGAAGATTTTTGCCGTAGAAGATTTACCGTTGAAGATTTAGTTCACACAGAAGGTACGTATCATGCGCATGCGCAATGACCTTCTATTAATGTCTTGGACAATACAACGAAAACAGAGACCTATTCATTTATAACTGCCTATTATAGGTAATAATAACACGAGAGTGATTTATCAAACAGGAATATTATTGATTTAGGTAATTATGAATGTAACATAACATAAAATAAGTTTATGAGTTCATGAGATTATACATATCAACAGTTCCCTTTGTTATGATGGTCACGTGCAGGTCGATATATAACACATAATTCCATTTTTTCCTTGACCAATCGCTAACTGTAGTACACATTTCTTTTTGGCCTCATTCATCAAAATTTCATTCCAAGTAATCGAGTTGATAATGAAATCATTATTATCATAAAACAATATATATTTACAGAATGAGATGTTTACATAACTCACAAAGTATAAACGCTCTCATCAATATTATTAAGGATAATTACACGATTCAAAGATATATTGGTAATAGTAAGGGTGAAAATGCTAAACGCAAATTTGAAAATGAATGGAACAAATGGAATAGACTTATAATGCTGTAACTTGTGTATTTTTTTGTTTTTGTTTTAGAATATCTCCAAAACAATTGCTTGAATATATTGCTTCTAACTTCTGTTTACTAGATTATGAAGGAGCCTTTCACATAGCTGATAACTCCATATTTGAAAAAAGAATATAAATTAAAAAATTAAAAACAATAATACAGTCTTCTAAGTTGCATTTCTGCCATCTCACCCTACCCTAAATGTAGAATATACTGTCTAGGATACAGAGTGAGTGAATAAAGGCTTTTGAAATATTTTTTTTTATCTCACCCCCCCCCCCCCTTTATTCCACTACTTGTCCATATACATGTAAACATTGATGTTTCCTAGCATACTATTCAAATGTATTTAATGTGTTAGTCAGGTTGTACATGTGTGTAAGGGTGTACATGTATATGTATGTAAGGGTGTGTATGTATGTGAGAGTGTTTATTCATGTGAGGAAGCGGGTATATGAGGGTATGCATGGGAGGGTATGTGTGTGTATGTGATGGTGAAATATATAAACAAATTGTAGTAAAGAAATTATACATGTGTAAATTGCGAGTGTAATTGATGCAATGTATTTACAGTACAGACATCTTGATTATTTAGTTTTCTCTGCATTTAATGTTTGAGTGGGACATATGTATGTGTGTGTGTGTATAAATGTGTGTATGTGATAAATGATTAATTGCAGTAATTTTGAATATCTTTGATTTATACAAATTTAGTAAATCTAATTGATTGAGTGTATACAAGTCTTAGTATGTGTGTGTGTATGTGTGAGAAAGTTATGCATTGTACATTTTTTTTATGAAAACACTGAATAAAAAGTAAATTATCAAAAACAATGTAGTACACATCGATTTCTAAATCGGTAACAGATAGATTCATATTTATCCTTTGACTACGAAACTGTTGTACTATTTCAATATATCAAGATGGATTATTTGAAAGATAAACTATACGAAGAATATTTTCTTGTTTGAGCTCATATTTATCACTGTGTACTAATTCAAACACTAGCGGGAGGGGGTCAAAATGCAAAAATTTCCAGATGGTCTGAACCGCGCTAATAAATGTAACATATTTGTTGAATGTTATTTATTTGTCTCAATGTGTGAAGCATGATCCATAATTGATAAATAATACATACAGATACATTAGATTTATTTGCTTGATTATACTATTATATCGTAGTGTACATGTTTCAAAGTCTGCTCCGCCCCATCAATCACTCCTAAAATTCAAATAAAGTTGGATCAAGTTTTCAGAATTGTGCGTCTCGTCAAAAGGACGGACCCCCCCCCCCCCCCACCTCCCCCCGCCCCACCCGAAAAGGGGTGATCATAAACCTTTGATAGTACAGGAAATAATGGAGGAGTGTGGTGTGTAATATGATAAAATTCGTTACACATCGTAACATAACATCTTACAAAAGCTGACTGACCAATCACAAGTAGTCATTTGGTTGTGCAGGCAATACATTGGCTAACTAATCTACACAGCAAAATTTATGTGACAGGTCAGCAACCCAAACCTGGCTGGTGTGAGTAGGGGCGCAGGTCTGTACAGTAATTTACAACATCATGATAACTGTGAATTAAAAGTGTGCTTACATTACCTAGCTATGAAAAACCAAACAACATGTCATATAGTTCAATATTATTCTTTAGGATTTATTGATGTAACACTAAGGGGGGAAATCATTTGAATGGGTATTATGTCTCGGAACATAAAGATGTATGTGGTTTATATAATTATCTTCTGAAATTTCACTCACAACTTGTATTAAAGACGTTTCATAAACAAAAAATATTGTAAAGAAATTATATAATGCTATACTCCAAAATCATTTTTATTTTTGAATACAGTTCATATTATACTTTGTAAAGTGTGATACAATTGTGAGAGTGACAGAGTGCAAAATTGGAAATAAATAAGTTTTAATGCCGTATTGTTTTATCTGAAAACAAACCAGGCTAGCCAAGTTCCAGTATCCTGGCTGGTATATGTCTGTCAACACTAGGGCATAGTACGGAGATAATTTAGGTCACTTGAGGTCAGTTTTAACAGCCTTAGTGAGATCGTGACCCAGAGTATTATGTCATTTGATTAAATAGATAAATAAGATTAATGCATTTTAGTTTCTTGCATTCACATCTATAAACACAGACAAGATTTGTCCCTTCCCAACAGTGTAGACCACAGGCACACGTGTGTGTTTCCCCTACAGTGTAAATTAGACCTTAGGGAGCAAGCTGTTGCAGCCATGCATGAAGAAAATTAATGGATACTGATAATGGTCCAGATAACACCAACATACACAAATTGCACCGAATCTCTGCCTTTACAAGTATTTTTCTTGATCAAATTTCTCATTATCGACACGCAGTATTAAAAATCGATGTGTACTGCAATTAGCGATTGGTCAAGGAAGAAATGGAATTATGTGTTATATATCGACCTGCACGTGACCATCACAACAAAGGGAAATGTTGATATGTATAATCTCATACACTCATAAACTTATTTTATGTTATGTTAGATTCATAATTATCTAAATTAATTATATTTGTGTTTGATAAATCACTCTCTGTGTTATTATATCTTAAAATAGGCAGTTATAAACATATAGGTCTCTGTTTTTTTTTGTATTATCCAAGTCATTAATACAAAGTTATTGCGCATGCGCATGATGCTTACCTTCTGTGTGAACTAAACTTCAACGGTAAATCTTCTACGGCAAAAATCTTCAACGGTAAATCTTACACAGCAGAAATCTTTAGCGGCAAAATCGTCCACGGTAAAATCTTTAACGGCAAATTCTTCACAGTAAAAATTTTCAAGTGAAAATCTTACACGGTAAAAATCTTAAGCGGCAAAATCTTCAACGATAAAAGAAAAACCTTCAACGGCAAATCTTACACGGAAAAGTCTTCAACGGTAAAACAAACTTTATCTTTAACTGTCGAGTATGGCCGAGTGATATATATTTAACTCAACTGTAAATCTTCTACGGTAAATCTTCAACGGTAAATCGTCTGCGGCAATTCTACAGCTACAGCATATCTTCTGCGGCAAGTCTTACACGGCTAAAATCTTCAGCGTTAATAACTTCAACAGTAAATCTTACACGGCAAAAATCTTTAACTGCCGAGTATGGCCGAGTGATATATATCTAACCCAATTGTAAATCTTTAACGGTAAATCTTCAACGGTAAATCTTCCGTGGCAGTTCTACACAGCTACAGCATATCTTCCGCGGCAAATCTTCCGCGGCAGGAATCTTTAACGGTCAAATCTTCAACGGCTTATCTTCAACGGTACGCCAATCTTGCACGGCTTTTCATTTTCCGCGCAAGTGTTATTATTTCTTAGTTAAAAATCTTGAACGGAGTCGGGGGTCCCATATGGCTTTCCATAATTAGCAGCTCTGGTTTTTGGTTTTCAGTAATTCTTTATGTGTGTTGCATCATATTAAGTTGAAATATGCCAAACTAACGATGGAACTAGCCTAAATTTAGTGCATATTAGAAGTTGGCATCAATAAGGTCACAGAGTCCTGGCTGTATTAGAACTGATGATACCTTCCCGAAAGAAAGAAGACATATTTTATTTTCATCCATCCAAGATAGATCAACAAACTTCCAATTTCAATTAGGACCTTACAGAAACATGCATGTGTACAATCATATCGGAACAGCTGCAAACATTTCAAATTATTTGTAATTAATTCCTAAACCGATATCAGTAAATTGATCAACTTTAAACTTAGAAGATTACTGATTTTGCATTAAGCAATAATGTTCGTTTACAGTACTTACAGTACTTTGATTAAAAGATATAAATAGAAGTGAATAAGAGTTTTTATTAGCTAAAAGCTACCATTTCGTTGGTATGTCTGATTAAAGGACCAAGGTCCTATAGCGTTCGTACGAAGAATATCAACGCTTCTGTCACCAGAAACGGAACATCGCCTCATGAGCCCACATTAATTATTTGGTCGGAACGATGCTCCTGGATATCGCGGGGACATGTCACTTTATAACACCCTCTTTCCTTTGTGGACTTGTGACATCGCCCTAATCCAATACACCTAATTCATGAGTGACAAACATTTGACGTCTATTCTCTTTCAGAATTGTCCCTGAAGATTTAGTCGGTGTTCACATGTTGAAACAGAAATTGAATCTGAATCGACCAATCTACGTCGGATTCAGCATCCTGGACATCTCAAAAACCTTGATGTATGATTTTCATTACAATTACATCAAACGGAAATTTGGATCTAATGCCCGCATTCTCTTTACCGAAAATGGCAGTTGTTTGCTAAGCGCTCAATATATTTGGAGTGGGACGACTGGTTGGCCCGTTGTCAGTATAATGTGACCGGGTGGGGTGTGCTGCTGGGTGTCGTCGGCAGTATGCTTCAGTGAGATAGCACTTTAAATCGGCAAAAGTTCCGGCCTATCACAAGGAGACTTAACACAAACATACCGCAGCCTCCCAAAACACACATACGCACTCACCACACTCATACATGTCGCACGCACGGGAGGCCGTCCTTAAATGACCTTAGATGTTAATAGGACGTTAAACAAAATAAACTAAACTAAACTAAACTCTCTTTACCGATACCGACAGTCTAGCATATACTATTCAGGCAGATGATTTCTACCAACATATGTTAGAGGTCAGTGATTTATTCGATACATCGGAGTTCAGGAAAGACAATACCCTCTACAGTACAAAAAATAAGAAAGTACTAGGCAAAATGAAAGATGAAACTCATGGCGATGCATATACATACACTAGTATGAACGATATTGATGGTACAGAAGTGATAACACACGTAGAATCAAAGAAGGGAAACGGTATCAAAAAAGTATGCTATTGAAAAAACCCACTCGTTTCGAGCAGTACAAGGAATGTCTTCTTCAAAACAGAATTACCATGTCTCACATGAATCAGATCAGAAGTTCCAAACACTAACTCTATAACATATCTATGACTGAAATAGGCCTCTCACCATTCGACGATAAGCGATATCTGCTAAACGATGGCATTACTAGCTATGCGTACGGTCATTGGAGGATACAAAGTTAGGAGAGTGAACTATCCTAGAAAGGTCTCATTTCATGACTCTGCCTAGTGGGAAAAGGTGTACAATCGACACAGATCACATGAGTATCATCATGCGAATGGTAGATGACTCTCAGTAGTGTCAATAAATCACGTTGTCCATTTTAGAGTAGGCTCTATGTAAAGACCGACATAAGATGGGTCCCTGACTTGTGTACTGTCTTATCGACAGGGACTATAAATATTTATTGTTACAAAATGTCGAGTACTTTTTTCCCATGAGGCATTGCCAGATTGAGTATAAATAGACCAAAAGCCTGAAAACTTGTCATTCATACCTGGACACCGAAGAGAACACATCGACATGAAGCACCAGTGTCATATTTGCTTCAGAGAATACATTTGGCCACATGATTTAAAACGCCACTTAGACAAAAACATATGGAAGGACAATTAATATATCATGACGATGAAGTCACCAAGCAGCAGCCTTCCTACACAGACGTAATGAAGCCAGCAGCACTTGTGGAAAGACTTACTTTGTCAAGTTACTGCTGCCAAACTGCTTGACCAAAATAAAACCAGCTCCACGGCGAATTATATGGCTGTACAAACGATGGCAACCTCTCTATGATGTCATTAAGACAACCGTAATACCAAAGGTAGAATTTCTCCAAGGGACACCGCTGGATATAGAACAGGACTCCTTCTTAAATCCAAGAATAAGGAACCTCATCGTCTTGAACGATCTGATGTCGACGACAAGCAAAGACCCCCGCATCAACGAACTATTTACAGAGGGAAGCCACCACAGAAACATGTCTGTCATTGCAATCAATCAGAATCTTTACTATAATAAAGACCCAACACAGAGGAGAAATTGTCACAATTTGGTTATGTTCAATAACCCTATCGATAAACAACAGATCATGACTTTAGCCAGACAGATGTATCCCGAAAACGTTCAACACCTCATGAGATACTTCAAAGATGCCACCCAAAAGCCATATGGATATCTTCTCGTCGATTTGAAACCATCAACATCAGAGTCATTACGCATGCGCAATAACATATTTTCTGAGCAGTCTATAAAAGGACAAAGATATCAAACTAAGGCTCATTTTCAGGCTGACACTCCAACCGAGCAGACGTATTCCCAGCAGCAGCAGCAGCAGCAGCAGCAGCAGCAAACTCTAGACGATACACAGCTTCAACAAGAAGATATGCCTGCCTGTGACGATTGTGGTATCATGTTCCAAGACATGCACGATTTACATAGACACTTGAAAAGCTGGTGTCCAGAAAATAATTCTACGAAAAGGAAACGAGAATCCATAGACGAAGAAGATGGGCCCCAGCCAAAAAGGTGGACCTTATATGAGCCCGACGAAGAATGTGGTGAAAGTTAAGAAAATGAAGTTTTTAATTCATTGATGAATGAAGCAAGGTCTTCGAATGAGGCTAAATGGAATAAAAAGTATGATAAATACGTTAACGAGGGTATGTCTGATGACGAAGCACAGAAAAAGGCGAACGAGAAGATAGAATCAGAAGATATGAGCAATTTTGCCAAAATTATAAAGCCATTATCCAGTACATTCTTCAGCTAAGAAATGGTATGATCCACGAAAAGATCATGGATGATGTAACAGAATTCATAGACGATTGATATGGAGATCGTAAAGCGATCAAGATAGCACTTAGAAAGAATCGTCATGTTTTAGAAGAGTTGTGGGAATCTGAAGATGAATCCGAAGATGAGGAATCGGACGATGACTCCGAAGCGGATGAAAACTGATTTAAATAAGGCTTCTTGTTCAAAGCTTCATTTCAACGTCTAGCACTTGACGAGGAAAGATGCCTTCCTGGGAGGATTATCTAAGCAATATTTATTATAACCCTGCAAATGCGGGGAGTTTCTCCGGACCCGACAAATTGTAAAGATATGTACGGAAAGACGGAAAAAATGTCATCAGTAAATACAAAATAAGAAAATGGTTACAACGTCAAGAGCCATACAGTCTTCATAGATCCCCTCGACGTCCATTCAAGCGAAACAAAATCATAGTGCCGGGGATAGACAATCAATGGTCTGCCGATCTCATTGACATGGTCAAGTGCAAGAGCGAAAACGACGATTATGCCTACGTACTCATAGTCATAGACGTGTTCTCCAAGTATGTTTGGATGAGACCCCTCAAAGACAAGAAAGAAACGTCTGTATCAAAGGCATTAGCAGACATTTTCAGCAAGAACATTGTATGATGTTAACTTGCCGAAATATACGCAATTTAATTCTAATCCAAACCGCGTCACAGCTTCTTGTCGCCATCTTTGTTCAAATCAAAGCATCTGTGCGTTTGAAAGAGTCAGTATTGAAAAGCAATCGCAAAATCTGGGGTAAATTTCACTAGATTTCCAAGTGTTGCCGGAAATTTCCCCGAGATGTTGCGTTTGTATTGAAAAGCTTTTAAACGATCTTGTGATAAAAAAATTAAGATTATAAAAGAAACGAAATATGAATTTTAAAATGATTTGATTTCAATTACTTATGCTTTAGGTTAGCGAATCGTAGCAATTATTTACGATGAAACTTTGATATTGCACTCAATACTGATCACACTGTTTTTATTTCGACATTTTTTTTTATTTCTTTCACTTCGTTTCATTTTAAGTGTTGATTTAGATTTCCCAGTAAATTCATGGGAAATGAATTTGATGACGTAACCGGAAGCCCACATGCTATTAGAACGTGACCTGGAAAACAAGACGATAATAAAAACAGAAGATCATTGAACATTACCGGATTATTTTCGCATTTTTCTAGGCAACACTGTGCTAAAATACAACGGAAGGTAACACTGATTGTGTTCATAGCTATCGTATCAAGTAAAACGCACAGCTATTGCGAAAATAGCAGTATTTGCTTCACCCAGAGACCTATCTCTGCTTCACCTAGTTGGCCTAGACCTACTTTCGTTTTCCAGTTTAGAGATATGGTCATATAAATAATTCATCTTTCTCAACCATAGTCGATCTTATTACTTATCCGCGGAATTTTTCTATTAAGAAAATTTGTACTTATCATGTACAGCAGAGACCTATATACTAAAAATGAGTGGTTTAATATCAACATGTAATATGCAATTACTAAAGAAATTTCACTATTTATTAGAAAACTGACGGTGCTTTTGTTAAGTTATTTATATATAGCTATAAAGTCTGTAATTAATATAACTGTGTAGAAATGTAAGCTTATACATGTAGTTAGATCTTTTAGTATAGTCTATTTCACATTTCAATCAAGATGTGTAATATCTATACTGTATGTATTTATTCCAGACCAACTCTTTAATTATAAGATTAGAGTAGGTATTGTTATATAGATATATGATACACATGCATATTCTATAATTATGGTCTACAATTAATTCTAAACAAATTTACACTGTTCTACTGTCCATCTTGCCATGTATTGTTTCATGATGTAATCCATGTTTCACATATCAATGTGTCTGGATGACTAAAAATAAAATCTGAAATCTGAAATCTGACTAAATTAAAATAAGTTTCTGTGTACAGTGCGTCTTTGTTTAAAATTGACTCGTCTGCAGGTCTGAACTGACTGCCCTCAGCTGACCCTGACCACAGGCACAGGGCTACGTAACCCGAAGGGTTCTGATGTTAATATCGCCTTTCAAGATGCCTTGTATCTAGGTAGTAAGATCGTCAGAAAATTCGGACTAAGGGCCACGTTACTATCGTATCATTTTGCAAACACTTCATGATAAATGTCTATCCACGGCAGATTCTTCTGGATTACTACCATTTTCTACCTTCTGACAGAGATATGATATACACGTATCTGCTTCTGGAACGCTGTGTCTCCACCCTCTTGTATTGACTTCATACACGTACACAACTTGAGTGTAGTGTAACCTAACCTTTACACCCTATTACACTCCCAGATCACTTCGTTTAAACTACATTTAAGCTACAGGTAAACTAGTAGTGCACTATGTCCAGTCAGGTGTGACCACAAATCCCCCTATACAGGTTAGAATGGACAGAGCCACTGGACTCTAGTGTTAGATACATGTACCTTATATCTGTCATCCTGACTTCACCGGGTATATTTAAATGTTGATAAACTTTTATCTAATATTAACCCAAAATAAAATTGGCTACAGTTCTTATGATATATTGCAGAAGAGGAGTTAAAACTCTATCATTTGGATTTGTAGTGGCTTTTTTTGTCATTATCTTTTTTTTAAAGATTTCGCTATATGTAAAATTAAGGTTTATCTTCCTGATTTCAAAATGTTGATGTTTTCATTAATTTTTTTATATGTAATCAATACACATTTTATACTAATGATTAATTCTACCTTAGGCCTTGATGACTTATTGTAGATTTTTTTCTCAAGTACACTGTATATGTATGTATATTTTAATATTTATTATTTTATCAGACAGAAATATCATTAAATTCAATGTATTTTTACTTCACTAATATCTGTTAATTCAACCATGAAATCATTTCATAGTACATAATCAAGAAGTTTCGTATTATTCTCATTAATGTTCTGTAAGAGACATATAATATCTATACAACAAGTTATGTACCTGTACCTGTATGTATAATTGGTACTATCAGTGCATGCCTGTTGTCATGGCCACCTGGGTCCCAGGGCCCAAACCCAACTTCACCACCACATTACGGACCTCCATAGCACCTTACCTATGTATCAGATGAGGATCAGTGTTAAGGTGTGCCTGCTTTAACACCTGGCTATAGCTTTGTCAAGTCCCCAATTACCTCCCCAGGGGTTCATTGATAACATGCTGTGCCAGGCTCATCTGCCTTACCTACCTGTAATTAGCATCTAACACTACCCATATATAATATCTACCTGTGGATGTGTTAATAATAAATTATATTTTTTTTTGTGATTCATCAAAAAATATTTTATTTTTATATATATTTTTCTTCACTTAATATTGTTTATATGCTGATTTTCTTTAGTACAAGAAGAGGTAAAATCCCATCAGTTATACATTTTAAGGTTAAAGAACAATTAATCATTTTCTTAATGCAATAGAGAAACACTTAAACGCTGATCAAAATATATCCCAATATTTGCTTTTAAACAATATTGCAAAAGACATGTTAGCATGAGCTATAAAATAAATTGGGTTAAGGTCCACATGATCAACATCTGTATATGATATATGTGTTAGCAGGTAACTTTATAGAAGGAAGTTATGAAATTACAAATGCAAGTATTGTATAATTCAAATGTTTTATGACAAGTACAACCCAGATACATAAACATGTATGTGTGTTATATAAACTTAAAACTGTTGCCCTCCTCAAGTTTGCCGGGATATCTATTTCATAATAAAATGACATTAATTGTTCCCTCAGTCCAATATCTCATTCTGCGTTACCTGTAACTGATGCATATACCTGGAATCGGATCCAATAAGTTAGATTTTCAAAGTATTAGATACCTGCACACGGGTACAGCAATTTCAACTATTTCAGTAAAGGAAGATGGAAGCTTCGTGTATTACAAGTAACATATACCTTTAATAAACTTTAAATTTTGAAATGTAGAACTGTTTGATCACTTAATTACCAGTACATTCAAAGAATATTTTTTTTGTATGTTAAATCAATGTTTACTTAATTTCTTTTTATGTTCAGGTTTCTGACTTTAAGCATTGGATGTATACACATTGAATGTACAACAAATATTATGGGCTGAATTAGCATAACATCACATCAAAAATGAAATTATGTATATAAAGCTTAATTTAATCGGAAATTAAACTACAATTTAAATTGAATGTATCAAATTGAAAATGCTCAAGTAACGATAATTGTTTTCAAATGTTTCATTAAATCCTTTCATGTGATGAAAACAAAATTACTGGAATTAAACATGTGAGATATATAACTGATCAATCAATACAAAATATAAAGTACCAAAAGATAAATAAAACTTGGCTTGAATAATTTAACTTAGTTAAAGGATTTATAAAATAAATGTGTCCTTACTTAGTTACAGTGTATAATTAACAAGAATAGAAAGGTTGAAATATAACATCAAACTAAACTTTCAAAACCTTTTTACTAACTCTTTGAATTTAACTGCTAGATAGCCTTATGTATACAGTACAGGCAAAAATCACAGGTAGCCTCGGGTGCTGCCCATTACCTGCCCATTGCTGTTCCTCCCATCTTAGGTTGTAGTGCACTACTAGTTTACCTGCAGTTTAAATGTAGTGCACTACTAGAATCTTACACTCAACTGTACTTCTGCTTAACCTATGACTCGAACTCATAACCCGTCTTTCTACTCTATGACTCCGTCTAGAATTGGGAGGATCCTGGGTTCAAACCCCGGTCTCACTACTACGTTTTCTCTTTCTCCTGGTACATGTCTGTTTACCTATGACTTATAACCTGTGACACACTTGATACATGTACTTGTATTTCTGTTTACCCTGTAACTCATAACCAGTAAACCTGTGACTGGTTATGAGTTACAGGGTAAACAGAAATACAAGTACATGTATCAAGTGTGTCACAGGTTATAAGTCATAGGTAAACAGACATGTACCAGGAGAAAGAGAAAACGTAGTAGTGAGACCGGGGTTTGAACCCAGGATCCTCCCAATTCTAGACGGATACTCTACCACTAAGCTACCTGGTCACCGATGATCAACACAGTCCAGTTCTGCAACATTCCTCCCTCCTTATATCAAGTCTTTGTCCCCAAAGACAGCAGGTTTGGATATCCGTTTCTTTAGCATCCTCCCAATGCTTTAAACAAGGATTTGCAAGCTCGCAAAATATGTAACAGGAGAAAGACAGTAGCCAGACCAGGGTTCAAACCTGAGATCCTGCAAACTCTACACGTACACTCTACCACTTAGTTACATATATGTATCAGGTTGCGGATTCATTCATTTTCATGAAATAATCCCAAATTTGCTTAGAGGATGATAGAATTTGGAAAAAAAAAAAATCAATAAATACCAAAAATACTTGTTGACATGATACTGTAATACTTTTGGTCTGATTTCAATACACAGAATGTCAGATTTTATTAATAGATCTGGCAACCTCAATCACCTTCTTATAGGTCAAAGAACTTTGATGAGATTAATTAATGAGTATTCATAGTTTTCTCTTATCCGAACACAGGAAGTTAGACACTGACAAGCTCTCGTACAGTTGTTTACTTTGTTTTAGGAACATATTCTCAAATGACAGATGATCTCATGCTAAATTAAAGTTAGTATTTTCACTAACTTGAAGAGTTGTGCCCCTTTGTTTTCTTTCCTACACATCTTATTCTAGCAGTTCATATTTGTTTCCAATTGCTCCTCACCTCATTATATACATTTGATGATATTTGAAAGTGGACGAAAAATGGAATAGGTTATTTTATTGAGTCACATTGTCTTCATTTCTGCAATTCATCCAGTTCAAGAAATCTAGAGGTTACAAAAGAGGTGAAACTTTACAAATTCATTTTAGTTTCCATGTAGGCAAGATTCTAACATCTTATTGTTATGGCTGTTTTACTTTCCATTGTTGGGGCCGAGGTCATATTCATATAAAGCAGATATATAACTCCTATATTACAAGGTTTAAACTAGCTTATTTGTATACTTAAAATGTATTTCCTTTTTTTGACAATATCTTTGTGGTTATAGTCCCTCACATGAGTCTTAACATTTCTTTCTGTTAAATATCTTCAACAGTTTCCTTTTGGTTAAAAAATTGTCATATTTAGTAGATTCTGAGAATTGATTGATTTTCAAAATCTGCTTTTTGTTCTGCAATTCATGTATATCAATATTTTGCATGTCTCAATTACATACATATATATATAGAAATGTCCCGCTACTTCCTTTTTAACAATAATTTTAATGATATTTTTTTGGTTAAAACTTATAACATAATATAATATTGTTGGACATTTTGAATTGGAGGATCTTTCATAACAACAAATATTCAGTTCAAAATTGCATGATTTCATCAATAAGTATGTCTCTTCGTTTTCATTTTAAGGTTACCCATTAAAAAAAATCTCCTTGGTGGTTTTAATCTAACTGTGCCAGTTTGTGATATAGGATATAATTCTTCTATGGTGGAAGAGTTCAGAAGAGCAAATCGTCCATGATTGCATCCCTGTTGAATTGTTTTTCTTCTGTTCGGCTAACTTGATGATCACAATCTTTTCAAACTTGGTCTAGGGAATTATTTGGCTGGTCTAATTGTTGTTTAAGAATATTGATGAGGCACAATGCTGGCTCCCTATGAGGTGGAGTGGGACACAAACGGACGATTCTTCAATTCAAATGCACATGCATTCTGTAGTTATGGTCCCAAATTATGAATGCTCCATGTACCTGGTTTGTTTGAATGTATGACATTTACCTTAAAGACCACTGGAGCCAGACATGCAAAAACCTTGAAAATCTTCAACTCAGTAACCTTGAAGCCAAGATACCTGGTATTGGGCCTGTAGTATGCTGGTGAAGTGATATATCTTTTTTAAACGAGCAACAGTTGAGTACATTCAAGGACACAGCAGTCAAAATTTGAATATTTAAACCTTTTTTTTTCTCAATATCGAAAAGAGATCCAGATAAGAAGGTGATTCATACAGGCCCATATGGCCTCTTGTTTGGTTGCTGCACAATACCTTAAGTACTCTTTCAGACTTGGATGTCAAAGGTCAATGCCACTATTTCTGTCAAATGAAAATCAGTTGCTTGGAATACTACATGTAGCTTCAGATTTGAAAGTCAAATGTTAATGAGATAATGTTACTATAGATAGAAACCCAATGCTACTGGTCATACATTTTTTCGGCATAGCCGTATAACTTTCCTTTCACCCCGGATATGACGCGAATGGTGGCGTTACTGGCCAAGATGAAGTGTGTGATTGGTTAATGTAGTGGTAAATGCAAAATGCAGATATGCAGTTAAAACGAAACAAAGTTAAAGGGACCTCACGGTAAACCAATATTTATTTTGTATTTTTTTCATATTATTAGATATATCTTTTAGAAAAATAACCTTCTGAACAATAACAATTCGAATTTGATGATATACGTACATAAAAAAATCAATTATCAATTATTAAAAGGTTATCACAATTCGTTGATCAACAGTCTGTGTATGCACATTTTGTAACATATACGATAAACGCATGCACACAACAAACTAAAACACATGAAAACAAAAATGGCTTCCAATGTGAATCGACTGCGGTTGAAAACGATACCAGCTTCCGCAATGGAGATGAAGAGAATAATGGGAAAATGGGTCAAACACAATCTGGAATTAAACTTGGGAAGCAGTACAATAGATTGTAACAGTTCAAGCATGAAAACAGCAGTAATACGGACGCCGATCGTATTCTGCTTGGTTGTTTGATAGTAGGTCATGACAATCTCGGTAATATTTACACAAACTCGGTAATAGTTACACAAACTCGGTAATATTTATACAGTCCGTACCAGTACATCGCTACTGTCACTATACTATATGAACAGTGTTTACACTTATTTACACATAAACATGTGTGCCGTAACATATACAGAACGTGTTATAATTTAAACCACTGTATGATATCGTTATCCAACTAACCCAGATGGAATATATATATCGTCTTGTAAACTATCGTGTTTTTGTGTTGCCACGATTTCAAAACAGTCACGTGATGATTTAAAAAATAAATTCGCGTTAAATTTAGAGGGGGATTCCAACTAAATCGAGTGGTCACTGGAAAGGAACAAAACGCGTACATTCAGTGAAAACTGCAACGTTTTTACCGTGATGTCCCTTTTAGATTGAATACAAGCTTAATAAGTGGATGCATCTATTCAAATGACACATTTGCAGTCTTATTATCACCAAAAATGATTCAAACTGATATAATTTTGTTATCCGTGCTGAAACTGCGCATTTATTAATTACATTGTAGTTCGTTAATTTATTTCACCGGTAGTTTTACATTATAACCACCAGTATTAAAACTATGCCGTTTATTTTTTTTAAAGATATTTCTTGTTTATGTATATTCTTTACGTGTATGGATATGGCAACATTTTGAATATTTTAATATATAAATACTTATTACCGGTTAGCTTGTAATAATAATTAGATCAGTATTTATATAATAATCCGAATTTTTATGTTAATAACCATAGCGACTAAACAACAATGTTCTGAATACGTATTGAAAAAAAAAATAGATGATCTGACCACACGGAAACATTGTACGATGCTTACTTGCCGAAATGTACGCAATCTAATTTCAATAAAAACTGCCTCACAGCTTCAAGTCGCCGTCTTTGTTCAAATCAAAGCATCTGTGCGTTTGAAACACTTAGTACTGCAAAGCTTATAAATGATATTGTGATCATAAATTTTTGGATTATCAAAGAAACGAAAAGTAAATGTTAAATCATTTTAATTTTGATTGGTTAATATTTACGGTGGCAAATTGAAATAATTATTAACAAAGGGAATTTAATTTTCTACTCAAAACTCATAACTTTTCTTTTATTTAGATGATCGTTATTTCTTTCATTTCGTTTCATTTTAAAAGGAAAATTAGATTCCCCAATATATTCGCAGGAAATGAATTTGATGACGTAACCGGAAGCGCATGCTTTCAGAACGTGACCCGGAAGATATATTCGCCTGTAAACGACAGAAACTTGACGATAATAAAAACAGAAGATTATCCAATATGACTGGATTTTTTCCGTATTTGTTGAGTCCCCAATGTGCTAGAATACAATGAAAGGTAACACTTATTTAATTCATAGCTATCGTATCAAATAAAACGAACAGTCATTGCGAAATAGCAGTGTCCGCTTGCTGAGCTAGACCTACTTTCGTTCTACAGTTTACGCATGCACATGGTCATTTAAATACTTCATCTTCACAACCATTGTCTATATAAATGCTTGTCCGCGACATTGTTCTATGTAGGAATATTTGTAGTTCTGTACAGTACAAGTACAGTGTAATTACTTTTTTTAATTGACTGGTCTGGTTTGGAATATTTATATAATTAACTTCCCCGACCACAGGGCCATGTAACTACATTCACGTTTTGAACACTTGTCTATTTACCATTCGACTCATAACCTGGCTGCCGCAGGTTATGATTTAGTATAGGTTAAAGAGACATATCAATTGTGTCTCAGGCTAATCATGTTTCATAGGGTAAACAGAGGTATGTATCAAAATGATTCAAGTGTTTTCAAAACGCTAAGATTGTGACGAGGCCCTATGCCCCAACTGGCATTGCTTTAGGCAATGAGCAGAGGGGTTGGTGTTGATAACACATAGCTATATTGGGAAAAGTTATTTTGTATTACAAGATTAATTAAATTTATTTCAATGCCTCCACTATACGTATGGATTGAAGTTTGGACCTCAGGAAAATTACTGTTACAGGCTAGGAGAAGGAGAAAATGTAGCAGCCATATTGGGATTTGAATCCGGGACCCTCCGAACTCTAGACGGACACTCTGCCACTGAGTCACAATAAATGTCTGGTTATTAATACATGTTTTTGGGAGTCCGCATTATTCATGTTTAATTTGTCTCCTGTTGGTAGTGTGGAACTGTAGATCTGATGCCAACTTCAATGTTAACTCATTAAAGCGAACCTAAATCGCTGAAGACACCCAGCAAAAGAAAAGACACATAACAAGTTATTATAGAACCTCTGTATCTAACCGTCTTTTCTAACCAAAGGTTGACTCTTTTGTATTCAACCTTGGCAGATATATAGCCTTGCATTTACTTCCCCCGTCCGCCACATAAAAGTGTAACTTTTCACTATAAAAAAAACTTTGAAACTTATGATTGTTTAAGCACTGGCCAACTAGTTTTTTCCTTTGTTGCCATTTACATTAAGAATATAGTCAATTTAATGTTTCCCAATTGGTATAAATACAGAAAATATTCCCCGAACAATTTCAGCAAAAAATCTGACATATTGCACAAATCACATCAGTACTCTGTGCTGCCGTTACTATTTACACTTCAAGGGACTTGCCATGAATTTTGAACCCATGGTCTACCCATATGTAATACACAGTTTCATAAGATACTCTTAAAAAGACACAGACTAAACATTGGAAAGCTTGTTTGTTTCTACGAACAGGTAAATGGAAAAGAGGGTACCCAGTTAATTGGTGGGTAGGATTTTTGTTTTAAACAATCTGGCAAAAATAATTCAACACAGGAAAATCTGAAATAGCGAAACAATTAAACACAGGAAAATCTGAAATGGAACAGTTTAACAGTTCATTGAACTGTTTAAGCAACAGATATAACAAATGGATGGAAAACCCTGAGATATATATATTTCATGTGTAATTGAATTACATATACATTGTAAATTTGTATTACTGACAGTTAAACAGGAATCAACTACACAAAGGTAACAAATATTTGCATTTTAGGGGAAAAACGGATTTGGGGGAAATCTTTTTAAGGTTAAGATAGGTTAGTAGAAACAAAACTTTTATTCTATTTGGCATATCAAGGCTAAGTCATGAAAATATGGTTTTAGAAATAAAACTTTGGTTAATGAAGATGAGATGTTACATATTGGGCACAACAGGGAATGACAACAGTAAAAGCAGTAAAAGCAGAAGAAAACATATGTGTGTATGGAATCTTTTTCTCTGTCAGTTCTGACAGACTGTAAATTTAACACATTATGAAGATGTAAAATTAAGCTCATTTTACGCAAATCACCTGATTGTATTGTCTACATTTTTGAATTTAGTTCATCTCTATTTCCACACTATTCTCTGTAGAAAGAAGAGTTTTTTTCTTTGATATAAACCCTCGGTATAAATCCTCACTACAACTATTAAAGTCAAATATATATATATATATATTTACATTTACACTGCAGACCCACTATATAACTTGACCAAGCTCACTTGGTCAATCTTTATTATGACGTCATTAATATAGTGACGTCATAATTGTCACGTCGGCGATAACGAAAGATGGCTGTTGAAAAGGCTGTTCCGTCTTTGACGATAATAATTTGTTCATTCATCGTCGGAGCAAAATTCCTGGATATAGTCTTTAAAAATCGTTGTTAAATGTACAATGTAAATATAAGCATTGAACTGCTTTTAGTTGGAACTTATGGGCTGATGAATGCCAACTGGACAAAGTCAAATTCAACATGAAGCGCTAGCGCGCTTCATTAAATTTGCCTTTGTCCAGTTGGTATTCATAACTTCCAACTGAAAGCAGTTCAATGCTTAAATATACATTGTATGTAAAAGGATATGATTCTTGACAACTTGACTACAGAGCAGGAATTAAGCTTTCAACATCCAATGCACTCCACATCATATTATGTGTTTACATTTTTCTGTGACAATTATAATTAATACACATATTTTTTAGAATACTAGAATCTCTTGGATCAACTCAAACATAAGCATTTCCTTCAATTCTGAAATCTATAATGAAAATAATTACAGAAAATATATAAGTTTGCTTTAATAACACGAAAACAATTTTGTTAAACATTGTATTAACAATGGTAGATCCATCCAAAAACACTGCAACACTTTTTTATCAGATTTTATTATTAGATCTGGCAATCTCACCTTCAAACAGGTCAAAGACCCTGATGAGAATGGTTAGCCAGAGTTTCCTCTGGCCCAAACACCGGAAGTTGGATACATACAAGCTCTCTTGACTTTGGTTTAGGAACACATTCTCAAAAGACAATCACCACATATTAAATTCAGGGCTGGATTTCCACTAACTTGAAGAGTTGTGCCCCTTTATTTTATTTCCTATATATATCTTATACAGTTCTAGCTATTCTAGCAGTTTATCGTTATTCCCCCCCCCCCCCCCCCCAGGGGGCAGAAAGGCCTTAAAGCAAATAGTCTAAGAGAACATCCTTCTTCTGTATGGCCAACTTGATGATCACAATGTTTTCAAAACTTGTTCTGGAGCCTTACATAGCTGGACTAAATGTTTTTTTAAGAGACTTAAGTTTCTCTCGTAGCACTCTATGCTCCCAAGGGGGAGAAATGGGACCAAAAGGGGGATTCTTCCATTCAAATGAACACTTTGTAGTTATGGTCCCAAATCATGAGATGTGGTGCCCTAAAATGAAATGGTCTCTGTCTGTCCGTCTATTTTCAACTCGATCAAATGCCGGAAAGTCTACCAAGTTTGTTTGAATGAATCGCCTTTACCTTCATTATACGGCACGGGCCAAACATGCAAACATTTGAAAATCTTCTACTCAATAACCCAGAGGCCAAGTGACATGATATTGGGCCTGAAGTATGCTGTGGTAAAGTGATACAAAGTTTGTTAAAGTGAATGATCTTGACATACATTCACAGTCACGGGAGTCAAACATGCTAAAATATTGAAACACTTTTTTCTCAATAGCCAAGAGGTCCGGATCTAGAGAAGCAGGTCATTGATACAGGTCCATAGGGCATCTTGTTTGGTTGCTGCACAATACCTTACTTACTCTTTCAGGCCTGCATGTCAATGGTCAATGTCACTATTTCTATAAATTGAAAATCAGTTGAAGTACAATATATTATGAATTCAGCTGAGCTGATTATGCTTATTAGAAGTTATCAAGTTCTACCTTGTGCCTGCTTTCAAGGATAACGTACATGTATAAGGGCCCGATGGTCAAGATCACTGCTACTAAAGAAAGCATTTGCTTAGAATACTACATGTAGCTTCAGGCTTGAAAGCCAAAGGTCAAAGATAATGTTACTATAAATAGATTTTTTTTTTTTTTTTTTTTAAATAAAAAAAATCATGCACATTACTTTTTTGTTGGATTCTATGCACTCAGACTTTGTCCAGTGCTTTATTGCAGAAAGACTTTATTTTCCCCAAATAAAAAACTATCTTACATAGATTGTGTTATTCTTCAATGAACACAGGTGATAGATACGGTAGTTTTTTTTTAAATATGTAAATACTTATTACCGGTTAGCTTGTAATAACAATAATGGTCTTTATTTATACTTAAAAGTACAACTACGGCAAGATTACAGATTATTCCATAAAAAGTTCTTTGCTGCTTTCTTAAAAGATAAAAGTGTTGAACAGTTTCTCACATTACTTGGTAAAAGATTCCATGTATGAGCTCCTTGATATTTAAAAGACTTTTTGAAAGTATTTGTATGGTGAGATGGTAAGTAAAAAACATTTGTGGTTGAGAATCTGCTAGACCTACAATGGACATCAGATATGCTAGTAAAACAATTTAAATTTTTTGGAGCTAGATCGTTAAGTATCTAGTACATAAAAACAGACTGACTATATAGAATCCTTTTGCTAAAAGGCAGCCATTTTAGTAATCTAAACATGTCATAAGATGGAGTTAAAAAGTCACAATCTAAAATAATTCTGGCTGCTCTCTTCTGAAGACGCTCCAACTTAACAATATTCTTTTTTGAACTGTTACCCCAGACAGTAGCACAGTAGTCAATATTAGGATTTATAAAACAGTTAAAAAACGTAATACAGGAAGTCTGGCTTAAAAATGGTCTTATCTTTTTCATTTGAAAAATTTGACATGATATTTTTCTACATACATTTAAGAACTGGTAATCACAGGACAAACAATCACCAACTGATACTCCTAACATCTTTTCGTGTTTTACATTTTCTATATTTACATTGTTGATGACAAGAGATAGTTCACCTTTTAATTTACATTTCCTCTGTGAGGTAGAAACAAGCATAGCTTTGGTTTTGTCAGTATTAATACACATTTTGTTAACATCACACCATGATGAAACTGACTTGGCATCCTCATTGAGGTTTTTATTTACATCATCAATATATTCCGCATGGGTCTGAGCTGCAGTGTCATCTGCATACATATACATATTACTCTGATAAGTTCCCATTTATTATACTTAACGATCTGACACTTCAATTAAAATGTGACCTCTCTTGACACGCGGTGAGGTGCCTTGGGACAATGTCCAGACTCATCAATTGGACATACATACATGCCAGTCTGTTTCTCTCCCCCCTACTCTGTCGCTGCCTCTTATCAAATTTATTACCCTGTCATAATTGGAAACTAGGTTATGATGTATGATACTGTGATACATCATAATGACCTTTTTAGCAGTTGTTCAAAAACAGATTATTAGTTGGTAATCAATTATTGATTTTACTCAGTTATCGATTTTTCATTGATGATTTTAATCGGTTTTTTCAGTTACATATTGATTGATGGTCGGTTGATTGTTGATTTACGGTTGCCGACTGAGCGGAAAGTTTGAAATTTTAGCCGAGAAAGTCGTAAGAGATGCACTGTAAAAGTTTACCTTCGAGATGTTGGTTCTGACAAACAAATTACAAATAGGCTACCAAATGCAAGAAAATTGACAGCAATCAATAGAATAATAAAACCATGCCAAGATAATACATGGCCCTTGACCTATTGTTTATTATGTCATAAACTCCTCTTTCAAAAACAATCTATTAGAAAAAAGTTTAATACTGGAATTTTTTGTCTTCAAAGAGGTGTACATCCAAAAAACAAAAGTAAATGCCGACGCTAATTATGTATTGCTTAACTTATAATTAGATGACCACAATGGCATTTATATGGGCCAAAAACATGGACCTGTCACTTTTTCTTTAATTTGGCACTTGTTGGTAAGCAGACAGATGGAGACAACTGTGTGGTTTTCACAGATGTACCCAGACTAAAACATTGCCAGGCGTCGTTGTATATACATTAGTAAGATTTGTCCACTCAAGACGTAGCATGAGTTGATATACAGTCCAGTGGGGAAAAGAATAATGGAATATTTCATTCTTTTGAGAGCTAGACAGGGGAATAGCAACAGAGGGGACATATTCTTAGATTTCCAAATTCGAGGCTTGTAAGGGTTTCTTTCACACTGCTGTTTTATGGTTAAAGCGAGTTTAAAGGGAGGTGAGTTCGTAGGCATAGATCATAACCTTGGTTTGGCAATAAATAAAACATGTCAATCAAAGTATACGGTAGAAACATTGGCTTAATTAAATATGAATACATAAAAATGTGATCTTGTCTTTGTACCACTACCATACAGCGTTATCGATGCGGTGCAAGGATTGAAATTATTGATGAAAAGATACACAACAACAGCAATCATCCAGATTCAAATATTTATTATTTGTATTTATAGATTTGGATATTTGGACACGGCTTTGTTGATGGTTTGAAATAATTCCCATATTTGGGCGCCAACAGGGCATGCCCATCATTCTACATAATTCATCATTTCATACAACATTCATCATTTTTTGTCATATTCATCATTTCTGAATTCAAAGTCCAGTCATCATTTAGCATCTTATAAAACATCATTTTCTTCATCAGTTCATCATTTAGCATATTATGAAACATCATTTTCTTCATCAGTTCTGAATTATCTAACACTCATCATTAAATTCATCATTTCTGAATGTAAAGTTCAGTCACCATTAAGCATCTCATCAAACATTCATCATTGTTGTCATCAGTTCTTCATTTATATTAGTGATAATACTAATGCCTGAAAAGGCAAAAGTAAATATCGCCGTGCACCGTTTAGATGATACAAATTTCAACCACGCTAGCCGTGCCGAGTCGAGGTTAATGTACGAGTCATATGAAATTACTGTAACCTGAAGAGGAAACAGCAAATCATAGCACTGTGAAGATGAAACATCCAGCAGCTTTAAAGTGGAGTCAGGTTATATGTACAAGTCCCGTGCAATTGATGCTCGTTCTCCGTGAACACAACTGTACAAAGACTGTATTTCTGAAAAATCAAACAAAACCAAAAGCAGCAGAGTACTGATCAAATAATATACAATAACAAGGGATGGGTGGGAGGGAAAACTGTTTTGAAATAAATTACAAGGAATTGAAAAAATATCCTCCCCAATTTCCAAACCTGCTTACCGTGTTCAGTGATTCTTTGAAAAGGATTATCGATTGTGCCCTCTATATTAAAGAGGTTATTATATCCAAAGGGACATAACTCACAAACGAAGGGAGATAACTCTTAATCGAAAACAGATTTCTTCCTACAACTCAAGTTATCAGAATAAAAAATGGTGATCTTTCCCAATAAAAGGCGTCTATTACATAAGATAATAGCCGCTATTAGTTGAAACAGTAAATGATATAAAATAATCAATACAAATAATTGAAAAATCCACCTAATCATTACATGGTTCATAGCAGACATTGAATGATATGTATTAGCACTCAGATATACGTCACCACAGCAATTTCATTCTTTTTAAGTAAACTTCATTTTTACGTGAACGTTCAAGTGGCATTTCATCAGGTAAAACTGTACCCTGTACTTGTATGTCATACTCTGATGCATCAAAGGATTGAACAAAACACATGCAAGATAGTAGAACATTTCAATACAGACTTACATACAATAGAGCTAGTAAAAATGAAATAAGCTGCATCATCCAGCTATTTCGTCTTCCTAAGGCTCGCAAGTAATGTTAAGGACCTTAAGTTAAATCATCAGAACTACAAAGGAATATATGTATAAAAAAAAATTATTTGTGCTTTATGATAAACCTGTTGTTCCCTTTTTAATTAAAATATCGGGTATGATGTATTCAGTATTCTTTTTCTTCTTACTAAATTTTGTTATCTGATTTTGTGTAATAATATACAGCTGTTATTCAAGTTGATGTTTTCTTTGTATTGATGCATACACCAATAAATCTGTTATATGTATTGTATTTGCTACATCATTTTAATAAGTGTATTACCCCCGTGCGTAAAATTATGCGTATATTTCTTTCAATGAACTGTTGTTTTCATTATTACTCATCAGAATGCTTACCGTTAGTAGTTAAGAAATAACAAAAGAGCTTACCAAGTTGACATTAAGCTCCATTTTGCATTTTTTTTCTATCGAACTGAAGAATAATTCACCATGTTTCATTACTCCTATACAGATCCTTTATACCAATGTATAAAGTTTAAGAGGGAAATGTACCTTGATTTTGATATGTTAAAATACTGTAAACACATTTATGTTCGTTCTGGTTCAAATTCGTGGTTAAGCTTGAAGGCGAATTTGTTCATTCGTGAATTCCAAGTTTTGAAATTTCAGAGTTCTGATACATATTGTTATACAGATCTTTCCTATTCTATGGGATCGATTTGAGCATGCCAGCTCTAGGAGGTAACTATGAGTAACATCCCCTTACCCTTATTAATTAAGATATATAGTTAGCGGTAGCGCACAGCCGGTTTATCAAGTAACGTATATCTTCCGTCAAGCTTTATAGTGGTAAATAAATGATATTTTTGTATTTGTGCATTCAATTATATTGTGTATCGTCCATGTATTCAATGATAATGACCTAATGATACGAAATATCCGGTCTTGTTCTTGTACTTCTCATTGTTACTGGCCTTTCAAATTCTGTCCTGATGAATTTTTCGTGAAATTTTGAATAAAATAAAATTTTCCGACTTCCTTGTATTTTGATAATGAGGATATATAGACACGTTATTTGTGACCGTCCATTGACATTGTACTCATTTGATGTTCAAATTTAATGCAGTTAATACATTCCTTCCATCTTATAGCCAGGTTAATATCAATATTACTGGAAGTTCTGAGACAGTAAGTTGGTTCACAAATGCCTACCCTCGAAGTGATTTCAGAGGATAAACAGATAATGTGTAGTTATGGGTGTGGAATATAAATGATGATAAAGAAATCATTATTAAGCTTTAACAGTAGTACCAGTCACTGTCAGATATGTTGATTGTACATTGGTGATGTGTGTTTTGATCAGACTGCCTTTCTAATATACATTTCTTTACCAGTCTGTTTAGTTAAAAGAGAGCCTGTCAATTTCCGACAGCTGTCATTCGGAGTAGGTATCGGCACCAAATCTGTTACAGGAAGGAGTAATAAAAAATATTCTGCCCGGGCTGAGGCTTGAACTAGCGACCTTTTGCTTTCGAGACAAACATCCTACCAATAGGTTTAAGTGAAATTCTTATTACTCTGAGCTGTTAAGGTGACATTATATTCTGCACTTTTACAATATAGATACAATACTTTGTGTACAAAAACAATGCCTTAAACCTGTTTAGTTGCCTTTAGTATTTCATTTGACTGCACAAGTAAAGTATATCCATTGAATGGCGTGAAGCGTAACGTGTATGACGAAAACGCAGTAACTACCTACAGTATCGGTACACTAGTTCAAAGGGCAAACGAGCCTAGGACCAATCATTTTACACTCCTTATTTTATCAACGGAAAATTTTGTTTATACAGACAGCCATTCTTCCGAAAAATGCATTACTGTACTGAGACTTTAAACATAAAAGCATATTTTGAATTAATTATGTTTCACAATAATTCCATTTAATACAGTTTATAAAAAGAGTTCCAATCCTTTTTTTTTTTTTTTTTTCCAAGATGGCGGCGACACCAAACGCACGGTAAATTCGCAGGCGGAAATTTTGGCAGGTTTGGCACCTATATGTGTTATTATTGGAATGGAAATGACCACAGTCGCTTTAAAATCATTTAATGTCAGTATTTGAACATTATATATGGAAATTTTTTCACCGTTAAGCTGAAAATTAGATGTGTTTGTCAGCAGTGAACATTCCTTTGTCACGGTCAGTGTGTTACCTATATACGTAGACAGTAGTGTTACCTGTAATTTACGCGCACTCACGGTAACGACTACAAACTTTCAATACTATAATACTATGAGCCAGGTCGATACCACGCCTGTATCTACAAAGCGTAAGCAACCGGAAAACACCACTCCAAGTCCAGGCACACCTATTCAGCCTAGGCACAGAAATAGGAATTCCATGGATAGTATAACTGTAGACGAGACGCCATCTTTGAAACTTGAAGTTGGCAAAGGTAAGGTTGTAGACTTTAATTCACTCATCCACAGTACCGTTTCCAACCCTGCCTTTGCCTCGTCAGTTGCTCCTGTTTGGGCCAAAGCCTTGCTACCCCACATTAAAGGCATGTTCAAAGATATCATATCCGAAACTCTCGAGGAAATTACCGAACCTCTTAAACAGACCATCAGTGCCCATCAAACTCAATTAAATGAGCAGTCTACCCAAATCATAAGTTTGAAGAAGGAAAATAATGAACTCTCCATCCAGTGTCATACACTTCAAGGAAAGGTCGAATCACTTGAAAGTGGCTTAGAAGAACTTGACCAATATGGGAGGCGAAACTCCCTCCGATTTCATAATGTAAAGATGACCAGTGGTGAGTCCACAAACTCTGACCCTAAAATTGTAGCGATCTGCAGACAAATGAACTTAGATATATCTGATGATGACATTTTTAGGTCTCACATCATAGGTAAACCTAGAAATGGCAAGTACCAAGTCATGTGTAGATTTCGGAACTGGAAAGTTAAAAACTCTATTTACCGCGCTAAAAAAGCCCTGAAAGACAATCCGGATAGAGTGTTCATCACCGAGGATCTTACGGGATACCGTCAGGGTATTATTAAAGAGCTGTCTGTAGCCAAATCTCAAGGTAAACTTGAATCTTTCTGGACCAATGACGGGAGAATCTTCTTAAAACTTTAAGGAAATCCAAATAAAATTATCATCAAATCATCCAATGACCTTCTAGTTCACCTGCCTCCACAACGCCCGAAATCAGGATACTAACTGAATTCCTCCAACGAGTTGTATACACAATTTATGAACCTGTATATCATATCGCTTTATACAGCAATACAACAATTCATTTGTATATATTAAAAATCCCGATATCTGAATAATAACTTAAGTTCTAGTTGGTAATTAAAAAAAAACTAAGTTCTATTTACTTTCTTTTTTGGTTTATAGCTATTTTAGTTATTTTAAATACCTTAATTATGTCCATTAGTATACACAGTATATCATGGTTTGGAAGCTAAATGATAAACATTTGATAATAAATACATCATGATCTGTAGGTAAAGATCAGTACTTATGATCACCAATAGTGTTGATTAACATCTTGTCATAAATATATCATGATCTTTAGGAAACCTGTTTTTCTCTTTTATTTTTTAGCAAATGTACAAAAATTGCTTGTTCGTCATTCGTGTTACACTGCCCCGATGTATATAGTTTGTACATACTTGAGATATGGGGCATGAAATTAGAAAACTATTGAATGTTTTTGTGGACATGATATGATCATATGAGTAAACGGAGAGTTGGGTGTGTCTGTGTTGACACATTTTCATTACACACTTACCAATGACGAGTACATGCACGCCTATTACGTGTTGTTGTTTAGCTAGCGTGACTTGTGTCCTACCAGATGTCTTCACGTGCGTTTCACGATACAAATGTCATGTGACAATGAGTAACCAGTTTTGTGTATAGATATAGTTACATGCAAATATATAATGTAGATGACTTTGAGTGTTACATCAACGTTTGAATACTATCACAAATCTGTCCAGCGATAATTGTGCCTACCAATACATTGTTAAATGGCAAAGTTATATCGTAAGGCGCAATAACAACATAAGCGCTTCATAAGTTTCCTTTTATTTCGTTCATTAAATACACGAGATCATATAACTATTGGTAAAAAAAAAAACAAAAAAAAACCATACAGTCTAAATTCGCTTGTTCTATATACATGTAGAACAATTCTGCGAGTGTTCCGTCTTATTGTTAAATTATCATTTTCATATTGAATACAAGTTATCTTATGTGATAACTTTTCAATGATACGTTGTGTGATATTCAAGGAATGTCTAATTTGTTGTTGAGTTTAATTTCGTATTTCTATGCATACGTATACCGGTACGATCATATAAATGTTGCCGTGGTTTTCGATTGTATATTAAATAGTTGACCTTGTATATAAATCATTCCTATGCTTCTTAATTACTGCAATATCCCACTAGCCTGCCAATCATCCAAATGTGGTTCTTTTCCCATGTTTGATGAAATCTTAGTCATTCTGTTCCTATTTGGTATATTTATCTTTCCATCATTTTATCCTCTTTTTCTATTCACCTTTCTTACCTTTCACATTTTTTGTTTATTCTCTGTCATTACCCTTCACCCATTATGTCCGTACTTCTATAATAGAACTGTCTTCTTGTCCGAGTGTCCAGTTGTTGACATTTACAAATGTATTTTGGTATACACACCCGACTGTAGCCCTATACGTCATGTACTAATTATTGATGATCATGGGTAGTGATTTAACTCAGTATAGGGCGGCGATCGACTGTTTCTACCATCGTACACACTCTATATTAATACCTCAACAGTTTTTATTTTACATACATTTTCTAAAACTATTCACGTGTTACAGGTCCAGTGTGATGTGCATTTTAAGAAACATTGCTTTTATCACTCATTTTATCTTATCTTGTATCGTTAATAACTCTAACTTCCTCTTTATGCTGCAGCTTCTTCTCGTTTCCTGTAACGACGTTCATCCGGGAGGGGGGATAACTGTTTACACTTCCAGTCTCCTGTGCTCCCGTCGTAGAGCTGATTTAGAATTTCAGGTGGGTGAAGTTGTTTGGACAGAGATCCAGTTTCCAGATAAGAAATTCCTCTTATGCACATTATACAGACCTCCAAACACAACACACTCCTTTTGGAATCATTTTAAACTGTCATTAGAAACTGCCATACAAGAAACTCCACATGTAGTAGTAGTAGGCGACATTAATGTTGATCTCTTAGTTGTTGAAAACACACATACAATCTATGACATTATTAACTCCTTTCACTTGACAAACGTTATAAACAAACCGACACGCATTGGACGGACGTGCTCTACACTCATTGACCCTATACTGCTTTCCGACACGTGTACCTTCAGTTTAGCCGACGTAATCGACATTGATAACGACATCTCTGACCACCAAGCCACGTGTGTAGAATTGACTGTTGACACTGCTATTGTTAAGATTTACAAGAGAAAAGTGATATGTTATAGTGACGCAAATTACGGACTTTTTAGTGATAGATTAGACGAAACTGACTGGCAAGATCTTTTTTCAAGGACACACTCCCCAGATGACATGTGTGATATTTTTACATCTAGATTTTTAGATATAGCTGGGGAGTGTATACCGACAAAAATAGTGACAGTACGATCAAACGACAAACCTTGGTTTAATGCTAACTTAAGACGTGAAATTAGAAAAAGAGACAGACTTTTAAAAATTTTCAAATCAAATCGAACCACCGCTAACCTCACTAACTTTCGGAAACAACGTAATCATGTGAATAATCTTAAGAAAAGCACTAAAGAAAGGTTTTATGCGGACATAAATGGCATTTTTGATCAATACTCTGTTTCGAACCCTAAAATTTTTGGAAAATTGTCCGCAGGCTAATTAAAACAACTGATACTGCCAACATTATACCTCCTCTCAGAAATGAATTTGGTCAAATCGAAATTACAGAAGACGGTAAAGCTAACACTTTAAATGATTACTTTGCTTCCATTTCTACTATCGACGATTCCAATACCGACGTGCCTGTTATACAACTTAGGACGGACGCTACTCTATCTGACATACCTTTCAATTTGAACGACATTATCGACATCCTTAAATCGTTAAATATTAGTAAAGCTGTAGGTATTGATACCATAAGTCATCATATGTTAAAAAACACAGCACTATCAGTAGCTCTTCCTCTTTCTTTAGATTTTCTTTAGAAACTGGTATCTTTCCCAAACAATGGAAAAAAGCATTAGTAATGCCTATATTCAAAAAGGGGGATAAACAGCACTGTTGGTAAAGTTTTTGAAAGATTGGTAGTGAAATATTTGCACAACTATTTATTAGATCATTCATTAATATATAAATATCAGTCTGGTTTCCAGCCAGGTCATTCGACAGTACATCAAATTATTGAATTATATCACACTTTATGCGAACACTTAGAAAAAAAACGTCCTTCATGTATAGTTTTTTGTGATATTTCAAAGGCGTTCGACCGTGTATGGCACAGGGGATTGGAAGTTAAACTAGCAAATTATGGCATTTCCGGAAAATTGTTAGCGTGGTTCAAAAATTATATTAGTGATAGACAACAACAAGTCTTTGTGGGAAATACGAATTCTTTGGTTAAATCTACCAATGCCGGAGTTCCTCAAGGTTCTGTATTAGGCCCTCTTTTATTCATTCTATATATGACATAGCTGATAACCTGGAAAGTCTTTGTAAATTATTCGCAGATGATACCTCCTTATTATACTCTGATACATCTCCTCAAACTATTGAAAGAAAAATAAATAACGATTTAGATAAAATTAAACACTGGGCTAGTAAGTGGTTAGTAAATTTCAACCCTTCTAAAACAGAGGCATTACTTGTTTCCAACTTTGAACTTGAATATGCAATTGAAATTAAGTTTAATAATGTAAATGTAGACTTTGTAGAAAATCATAAGCACCTTGGAGTAGTATTAAGTGAAAATTGTAAATGGAGTATGCATATAGAAAATATTTGTAAAACTGTGTCAAAACAGGTAAGTGTTTTACGAAAACTGAAGTATTTGTTAAATAGACGAACTTTAGACAAAATTTACAGAGCATATATTCTTCCTTTACTAGAATATTGTTGTGAAGTTTGGGACGGATGTACCCTCGGTGACGCAGACAATCTAGAAAAACTACAGTTAGAGTCTATCCGTATTATAACAGGTTTACCATCTTATGCAAGTAGGGTTTCATTATATTCAGAAAGTGGACTCGAACCACTAGTAAAAAGAAGAAAGAACAGAAAACTACAACTTTTTTTCAAAATTCAAGCTAACCTCACGCCGAATTATCTTTCAGCTTTACTACCTCCTTTAGTGTCACAAAATGTAAAATATAACCTCCGTAATGCAAACCATTACTCCTTACCTAACTTCAGACTTCAACTTTCTAATAGTTCTTTTTTCCCGTCTACTATTCGACTTTGGAATAATTTAGACCCTGGCATAAGACAGAGTAGGTCAGCCCCAGCTTTTAAAAACTCTCTTCGTAAGCTTAATGACATAAATATCCCCTCTTATTATTTGTTTGGTGACAGAAAATCTAATATTTTGCATGCTAGATTAAGAACTAATTCAAGTACTCTAAACGACGACTTATTTCATGCTAACTTAATTGATTTTCAAATTTGTCATTGTGGACATTCTATTGAAAATGCATTTCACTTCTTTTTTATTTGCAACAAGTACATAGATCTGAGAATAAAGTGGTACCGTGAGTTAAATGATTTCATCCCACTGGACCTACAGCTTATTCTACATGGCAGTCATGAATTTTCCAAAGCAGACAACGAAAAAATATTTCTGCACACTCAGAAATATATTCACGATACAAATAGATTTTGATTTTACATTTGTACTTTCTCTACCACCTACCTCTCTCTATCACTCCATTCGTGCAAGTCTCCCCATTTTTTTTTCAACATATCTCTCTTCAGTACTTAATATATTTGATATATTGTGTTTTTGAAAAAAGGAAAAAGAAAAAAATCATATATATATGTAAATTGTTTAACCCCTTTAACTCTATCAAAGTCTGCGTCTTTTATCTTTCTCGACTCATATGGCACTTGGGAAACGGAAATATCAGAAGGAAAGGAAAGACCAAAGCGAAAGAAAACCGTGGCAGGGGATATGATGAACATTGATAAGCCGAAAGTTACGAGTAGTGGATTGTGTACTTGTGCCATCTGGGTCGGGAAAAATCATTCACGCAGTCTTAAAAAAAAAAAAAAAAAAAAATGTTTCAATTACTAGTGGAAATGTCAAAATTATTTCATAAAAGAATTAAAATGAAGGAGATGTCACATTCTTTTCACATACTTGCACCTTCTAACACCCCATCCTTACCCTTCCCTTATCCACACTTCCACACTAAATAATTATTTTATTGTTAATGTCATCTTGTATATTTTGTATGTGTTATATAGTATTGTATGGAAAGGGCTTGATATAAGTTGGAAAACTTGTGCCCAATCCTATTGTATATATTTGATACAATAAAATATGTTTAAACTAAACTAAACTTTGTTTTAAAACCGAATACAGTTAGATTAAAGTTGCCGGCACACATAATGATACCCTAAGATGAGTAAATAATTTGTATGATAAGTAATGCACATATTTTGTTTATTTTACCTTCAAAGTTCTGACATAACTAATATGCTGCAATGTGCCGATGATGTAAAGCTTTAATATCTTAAATAAAATGAATATTTATTAGCATATTATATTTGTTAAAATTACTTGAAAATGAAGAGTAGATTGCTGGTCATTATGAATATCATAAAGAGTGACTGCTGTATAAAAAAAATAATTTATTGGATTTTTCCGCCATGAAATACACGCTTATCGATGTATGATTATAAGCGTTTAAATATCGTTTATATTACGTCTGGGTGTATTGCCGCCACTTACTGTGATGTTTCGGCCTCGATATATTTACTTAATACACCGCTATCAATAAAACGGTGGTTATCTCCCAAAGCGGTATAGGACTTCCATATCATATGAGTGAGTGATCATTAAATGATTCGTATGCATATTCCAGGGGTAAAGTACTGTGATATTATCGTCATCAAATAACGGAGAACACTGTCTCATCAAAGCAACGTAAGATTTGTTAACATATCCTGTCATCGACGTCCACTTGATACAACTGACCGGTATGTAATATTTTTGTTGTATTGTCGTATATATATCTCAGTGAGGGCGAGCACATCACTTAGATTTAATGATGTAGTCATAGCTCCAATGTAGTAATTGGGGGAAGTGATATGTTCTGGGTTTCGGGTGGTGGTAAGGAGGATGTAACAGTTTTTATAGCAACTGCATTGTCTGTACGTTCATGCGTGATTCCGTTTGTCCGTTTCACAAAGTTTATAGAGTTTAGACTGTTGAGTTTTGTAGGGCTCTACCTGAATCATCACCACGGAGTTTTAAAAGTGTCAAAACCACGTCCTGCAAATTGAGACGCTTGAAAACATGGCTCAGATAAGAAGATTTTTTTGGGAAATGTTTTCGAATGTTATATATATAGAGAGGCTGTGGCTCTCTGTTGGTCATAGAGACAGCTTCGGATAGGGGATGTAGAAGTCCTTAAAATTGTAAACAGTTATGAACGACAGAGTGGATTTTGAAAAATCGTGTCAGTAGTTTATTGGGCAAAGGAGATCCAAAATTTTAGAAACAGATCCCTGAGGTCTAAAAGAAGGCAACATAATTCTATCAATCATTACTAGTCAAGTCTATTTTTTTAATGAATTTTGGTTAGGAGCATCATTTGGGAAAGGAAAACCAGTGTTATTTAATCGAACACAGTGGCTCCCCTTTGGCCAAAGGTGGGGCCAAATAATGGAAATAAAGGTAATACATTTCAATCCCAACAGTATATGAATGACTGAATTGATATTTATGAAATGTGAGATCTTTTGGAAATTCAATGCTGTAAAAGTTGGATTTTTTGCAACAAGTGGAGTGTTTCCCTGATGATCAGGGGCATTATTGGGCAAAGGCCATCGAATGGTGTATGAACGGAGACGCTACCTACCACGATGACGTAGTCTGGCATTGTACGGGAAACAGGGGTCAATCTGAAAATCGCTTCTCATCCTGAACGAGTGAATCGATTTTGATGAAATCTGGTATGTAGCTTTATTGGGCAGAGGAAATAAAATATAATATAAACGCAGAGAGTTAATTTTCATGAGGTCCTAGAGGCGGGATATTATACGGAAAATATAGGCAAAGCATATAAATCGTAACCAGTACTGATTTATTGCATGATTTGTGATGAAAGTTTGTCTAGCAAAGCACGGGCAAATACCGATAATACAGGTATTTCCTTTAAAGCGCAACGAGTCACGAACGACTGAATTAATTTTGATGTAAATTTGGCCTAAACCATTTATTGGAAAAAAACATTATTTATTTTCACATAAATTATTGCGAAATTTGGTCTAGAACATTATTTGCCAAAAGAGAGCCACTGTGGAACAAATCTTTATTTTACATAACTCCTGCCGGCCTATAATTAATATGGGAAATACAGAGAGTTACTTGAAATTGCTAGCAGCAATGATCGACTGAAAGGATTTTGCTGATTTTTTGGTCTGCCGCATTATCGGTCAAAGGACATTAAATATTGTGTAAAAAGAGACTGAGCCTACCCTTACGCCGTAGTAGTGGCTCATTGTATCTGGCTTATAGTCCCGTACGAATAAAAGTATTTTGTTGGAATTTAGTTTGAAGCATTGGGAAAAGATCATCAAATGTGGTATAAACAGAGACTGTTGCTTCATCAGTATCTCAGGGACGGGGCACTAAATAGGAAAAAAAGACAAATCTTTAAATCGATACTAGCCAGAAATGAATCATTTTTAATAAAATTTAGACCGAAGCTTTATTGGGCAAATGAGATCCTAGTTTTCATAAAAGAAGGCAATGCTTCTGTTGGAGCAGGTGGGGAAAAGGGTGGGGTGGTGGTGGGGTAGGGGAATGTAATTCCTGTGAAGGGGCATTTGTCGCTGAAATTAGTCTATGTTATAAAAAAAAGTAAACGGTAATCTTATATATGTTATACTAAAACATCACAACAAATATCAGAGAGATATCTCTAAAAATGAAATATACAATGCTTCGAAATGTCCAAAAATGTAAATCCATGTCTCTAAAACATGTAAGATAATTAATTAGATGAAGATGTTTAAGAAAACGTAGCATCACCATCTGAATTCATAACTGCATCAATCATAATGATGTTCTCTTAGACAAGGCGATTCGTATCAATCTAGTGTTTCATCAGCCATACCCGGTACCCCAAACTCCGTGTGGATGTATGAACAATCATCAACCCAGCATTAACAACCCTTTACCACTTGCAAAAACAACTCCGATGGCTTTAAAAGGTTAACGTATCCCTTTCCCATTTCATTTTACTCAAACAGCTAATATGTGTTTCGAAATTACGATATTGAACTTGAAGATGCTTTTAACTATGTGAATTTTACCATTATGTAGAAAATGTAAAATAATGCATCTATCTTTAATTGTCATTGTTACCACTCTAGCTGGTGACCATCTGGATGTCTCGTATTTATCCATTTCACCACAAAGAAATTAAGATGAATAGCAAAATGGTTAAAATAACTGGCATCAGGTATTATGTGTATACTAAAACACATTATACCGATAAAAGCTAAAATTGGTATAAACAGGTTTTCCGATTAGAACCATAACTTTAAGTTTGTCCGGACAACTCCTCCTAAACCGAAGGACCGATTTCAATGAAACTTCACACAAATATAAATGACCATGTGTATATGTGCATGCCACTTTATTTTTCTCAAAACTATGATTGCTATGGCAACTGGTCACTATAAACAGGTTTTCTGATAAGAACCATAACTTTAAGTTTGTCCGGACAACTCCTCATAAACCAAAGGGCCGATTTCAATGAAACTTCACACTAATATAGAGGACCATGTGTAGATGTGCATGCCACTTTTTATTTTTAAATTATGGTTGTAATGGCAACTGGTCACTATATTACTGGGTTATCTTAGTAAGCCTCTAATTAACCGTTCCAATTCACCGTTGACTCATGCAGATTGCGGGGGTATTAGTCAGCCATCCTGGCGTCAGTTCTAGCTCCGTATGTAGAGAAGGCATACCAAATAAACATGTATAAGCATGTACAAGTCAAGAGACATCACACGAATCTCGGCTGTACGAATTATGCCATTCTTACTTGGAGGCACTTCGGTAACAATACCCATTGGCAAGTAATCACGAGCGCACTTCTTGTTTCTTAACAGGACAACATCTGAAACACAAAGGTTCTTCGGGTTGGGATCCTTTTCCGTCGTTCTTGTATACCTTGGAGGAATTCTGTTTTTATTTTTTCAATAACATATCAGATAAACACTGAACCATCATACACTGTGCGTTATACATGTTTCTGGTATAGGTTTGAACGACGATATCAGTGATTGAATCACTCTTGTGAGTTGGAATGAGAAAATGGACTGAAAGGATAGTGGTTTTGAGGATCAGTGGTATTAGTGGTCGTGAATTAATAATTGCTGTTATTACGTCGAGAAGAAAAGTATAGCATCCAGGATTCTGCTGGTAACCCGAATTATCCGTTCCCACACATCACACATATGTGAGGCATGTTTGGGATTGAAGCTCCATTTACAGCGTCTTCGAGGAGAAATTTCCTGACAGACTCATTTTGAGCGTGGATTCTACCTTGTTTATCCTTCAAAGTTGGTGTCCTTATCAGACCTGAACATTTTGACCTTTCCTTTAATAGATATGGAGAGGCGAAGAGCGTTGATGAAAGAAGTGCTCTTCTCTTCTATTACGTCAATGTGTACCCTATTTGAAGCAAGACATAATTTCTCATGAAAATGGCGCACAAGTAAGGAATCAAAGTGGGATTTTTCATTTAAACGGAAATGTCCGATCTCCAAAATCCCCCTCCAACACAAAAGGTACTTGTTAATAATCAGTGAAAAAAACAGTTAGCTATCACAGTGAAGAGGTATTCCTTTTACCAGATACTCAAAGTCTTCGCCATATATGTTATTTGGCACCTGACGCATAATGAAAGTCTCTGCATGCTTGTTGTTGGTACTGTTAGACAGTGATCTAGCAGCACTGTTTAAAAAAAAAAACGACATGGCTCGTGCAATACTGGACAATGACGAGAACCTTTCATGTTTCTCAGCAGTAAGTAAGGTTTTCCGTTTTTTTGTATGTCAAGGCTGGACTTAGTACAGATCTGTTCAGATCATTTTGTCTTGTTGGGGGTCAATGAGATCAAATTCATTAACTGATTAGATAAGAGAAGTTCAGGTCCAGTAATCTAGGAGCAGTCCGCTAGCAAGGCTGATGGTACCAGTTTCGAGTTCCGTTTAAGATAACTATGAACCAGTTCCGAGTTCCGTTTAAGATAACTATGAACCAGTTCCGAGTTCCGTTTTAAAAAACGAAACGGAACTACTATGGTAGCAGTGTACAGTAAAAATGCCAAATTCTGAAAAATATGGCACATGTTTTAGATATGTAAATATTGCCAGTTAACCTTACATATAACCTCTAATAAAGTATATATATTTGAAATCTGTACAACATTTGCAATTTTAATAGAGCTCTGAAGGATAAGTAAACTGATATTTTCTGTGATTTTTAGAGCTGGGAATACCATGGTAACAGCTTAAAAAATTCTCAAAAATTGCAAAATATTAGGATATTTGACCCAAAATGGCACAATTCTCTACACAACTTGTTTTCTGAAACCTATTTAAAATTAAATATCTCTATCCCAAGGACAGCATTAATCTTGTTTGGACATATGTTGTAAATTAAGTTTTTCCGCTATCTTACCTTTTCTATGGGCTTCCATTTTGCGCTGCAGGCAAAACTAAATTTCCTGTGTAAACACACGTTCGGAAAATCCGGATATTTAAAATCCGGAACCAATTTATTGATTTTTGTTTTAATAAATGTGAAGCCTGTATGCACTACTTCATACTGAATATACCAATTATAGTGTACATTTATTTTTTTCATTTTTTATGCATATCATAATACAGGAGTTATTTGCTTAACAAAAAAATTGCCCATGGCCAGGCTGTCTTACTGTGGTGTGCTACCTATGTTTACGATTTACGGGTTTTGGTCCCAGCTCCGAGTTCCGTTTAAGATAAACGGAACTAGGAACCAGTTCCCAGGTCCGTTTACGAATTTGATGTAGTTCCCTGTTCCGTTTAAGCTTCAAGGGACAAGGATAAAGTTCCCAGTTCTGTTTAAGAAAATGTTGTATGTACGTCACCTTAATATGAGCCCCTCGTCTGGATTAGAATAAGTTTTGTTTAGGAAAATATTGCTTGTAGTTCCGAGTTCCGTTTTAACTGTATTAAAATATCATCCAATTCCAGTTCCGTTCAAGTTATACGGAACAAGGAACCAGTTTGAGTCGTAGAAGGGACCGGAATACCAGAGACAATTGCCTACATCAGACACATCAAATGACAACTTTCTAATGATATGTATGAGAATATGCTTCAAGACAAATATGTTTGAGTGAATTTGAAAAAGGGCCCGGTTATACAACGAATCTGATAAAATGTCTCTAACTTTAAGAAGGCAATGTTTAGCAATTCTCCTTAAAACCGTTTCAATTCAACAGCAATGCTTCAAAACGTAGGTATGAATTCAAATTCGATTCCTTAACATTCTATTCACATGTCTACTGTATCCATTTGCCTCCTGAACATCTTAAGATCAATTGTGAAACTGCACATAGCGCTGTTAAGTCTATCACTGGGTCGGAATCTGAATTGGACTAATGGACCAGTTCAATGCTCATTTCAAATGCAAAATGATAAAGTTGTAAAACATGGCAACAACATTTTACTTTTCTATTCTAAAAACAAAGATAATGTCTTATCATTAGTCGAGGCCTTGCAACAGTTATGAAATAATGCTGATCAAATCAGCAGTTGGGTGCTTCGATAACAAAAACAATATTGACATCATTAATCAATATATTGATATCATTTAATCGCAATACTTTAAGTGATACAATTAATTTGAATTCATAATATCAAGAATTTTGGACATTTAGTGATATCATTACTTCCTCTGTTACATGTTTGATGTTGATCCTCGCGTTAATTAATGTTATTATCAAAGTCCCTCGGGCTGATATGGTGGTCGGGACGATCTAGAAATTCACATGTTCAAATTGTTATTATTTCTAAGTGTTCGCATTAAGGATATTATTTGATTCATTGAATAAGCGATATGAATTAATCGAATTAATGTTGTCGATCATTAGTTCGAATTCATGATATAAATAATTGAACAAGGTATATTTGGAACGGAAGTCGTTACGGAAAGTCCACAAAACGACAGACAGAAATATTGCGGCTAAGGTAACAGTTTTTTAATACAACTCACACGAAATGCCATTTTAATTCGACCGTGTTAAAATGTTGACCAATCAGATCGAACGGCGGCCATGTCGGGTTGGAAGACGCGCGGTAAAATGTTTTCGTTTGCGGTCCCTCAGAATTCTTACATACCAATTTTTCGACCACTCAGATGCCCAGGCGGCCATATTGGTAGGGGGATCGGAAAAAAACGAATGTAAAAAGGTAACTATACACTTCCCAAATAATATTCCTATAAAGTTTCATCGGGATTCCGCTGACGGATTTCAAGAAATGTATCGGACACGATTCAGGCGGAATAAAGGAAAATTATAATAAAAGTAACATATTACATGACCTTAGACCTACGGAATTAAAATGCAAGCCTATGCGCCTACTCTTCTTATATAATCTGTAAGACTAAAGATGGACAGAATTGGTTGGTAAGAAAGAAAGTTAACTGAAATGTTTTTTTCTTTTTTAGTAACAGATCATGTAACATTTGACATGTGGACCTCAAGAACAAGCATGTACATCCCCTCCTCTCAGGGAATCTTGCACCAAATACGGAGATGATTTGTTAACAAGAATACAAGTTATCGCACGGAAACAAACATAAAAATATTTTCAGTAGCAGATAATGTGACCTCTGACTTACAAAACAACTCGAATGCGATCCCAAGCATCCCCTCCTCGCGGGAAACAAAGCAATATGTCTCTCCGAAACTTACGGAGGAGGCATAATTAATGTTTATCATTTATTCGATTTATTTACATACATAATTCCATTATTGATATCATTAATTCAAGGAATAAAGTTATATCAATTTGACTTGTTGATAATTAGAATTCATGATATCGTTAGATCTTTTAATGATACCATAAATTCGAATTAGTGATATCACAAATTCTAGATTTAATCTAATCATTTAGTCTAATCATTGACAGCGAATAGCAAGGAAGGCCTTTGGCAACACCTCCTTAGAAGTTTCCTGCTAACCCGCGTATTTCTCTGTTTCCAAGTGACAATGAAACTACTGTTCAAGATTATTCAATGAAATTGTAATTTTTTTATTTGTGTTGTTTAAAACTTCAGTAATACCAATTAAAGATTTTTTCCCAGTCGTCATATAGACATTTCACATTAACAGTAGAAGTCATATTGAAAAAGAAAAGGGTGTATAAAATATACTTTGCAGTTATTGCTTTGTTTGTGTACTTAAACTTCACACATATAGATACATCAACTACAAATAAAAACTCATATCTCCCTCCATGGACTCACATTTCGCGATATTTAGAAAGCCGTTTTACAAGCTACTTGTCATTTACGCAAGGGTAAAAATAATGAATATATACCATGAACGAGAACTGCGTTGTAAAATTCTCTCTTAGAGGTTACAACACAACAATTTCTCGTAGCATTACAACACCAGTCGTGTTGTTATCCTTTTCCCCAGAAGTTACAACGCATGCAATATTTTCTTAAACGGAACTGGGAACTGGTTCCAAGTTTCGGTTTTCTTAAACGGAACTGAAAACTAGAACCAAGTTCCGTAAAATTCATTCGTGACTGATTAATGACTTTGCACCCATTGACACATGTAGTTTTTCTTCTTCAGATTCGGGTCTTATATTGAGATAAAGTACATAGAATATTTTCTTAAACGGAACTCGGAACTAGTTCCTAGTTCCGTTTGTCAGGAGGACTCACACAACTAAATCAGCCAATCAGCTGGTGTTTCACCTGAACCAAGTCCCTGGGAAAAATGGATACTTTCTATATACGAGAATAAAGTGTAGGGTATCGAGGTTTAAAAAATTAAAAATATACACTTCGACTGAAAATATAATGTCGTAGGATTCGAGGTGTAAAAATGCGGGAATTCTTGGGGAACTCAAGTGTGCTGTTAATGTCAGGGTTACTGTCTTTCGAGTACCCGTGTGCTCTAATATGCCAATAAACCTATACAATTACAACATTTATTCGATAGAAAAAAAACCTTCAAATTTTAATTTGATATAAATTTCACATCATTTGAACTTTAAACGAGCAAATATAGGGATGGGGTCACTTATAATAACATACAGTAAATTAAATTCCTTAAACGGAACTCGGAACTGGAACCCAAATCCGTAAAGCATACACATAGTCATTCTGTTTTTCTTAAACGGAAATCGGAACTGGGACCAAAACCCGTAAAGCTTATACACAGCAGTTCCATTTGCATGTAGTCATTTATATTTATCATATTCATGCTATGGATTGGTAATTATCAAAGCGTATTAAATGACATTGAAGAACCGCATATTGAATTTTTATCTTAAGATTAGAAAAAAAATGTTAATATGATGATAGCGTTATTTGTATGCATTATTTTCACTTTCAACTTTAAACAAACAAAGAATATCGACATGATAATGAAACCATTAAAGAGGGCCAAATATGATAAAAATACAAGAAAATATACAAATCTAGAGAGTGCGTCCTGTAAAGATACAATGTACAAGGGAAAAAGTCTATTTGGTCGGTAGATAATGAGCGTACACAGTCTAAATCTATGTGAAATAAAGATAATGACAATGGAACCCATGGACATATCAAGAATAAACTGGGGTCATATATATGGATAATGTATCGCCGTTTTTTGTCTTTAATAAAGAATAATAACAAACGTTTACCAAGAAAAATTTTATCGATATGCCAACAATTTCCGCGTGCATTTTCAGCTAAACAATCTACTTGTTGATTGAGTGGCCAACATAAATGTAATACATGTATTATACCGTTATGTTAATACATTGATCTCAATGTATTTACATGCATGGGTGCAAATTGTAGATACATTGTGATCCAGGTATTGATGTTAACTATTTTTTTCCACTTCCACGATGATAGTTTTAGGGTATCGGGCCGAAATCACTTCACCATTGAAACGTTCTTGTTTAAGAAGGCCGATGTGGAGCAGCGGTATAGGAACCACGGAACAAAATGATTTCCCATAGACAATAATGTTAACGTTTACCACTGTCCTGCTGAAATGGAGTTTTCAAGACTTGTCCACTAACCATAATTTTGAAGAATGTCATCTCAGAAACATGTAAATAGAATTTTTATAAATTCTACCAATTTGAACTTCATAAGGGGGTGGCGGGCACCAGCTTGTATTGAACTCAGCACCAACAAATCACCTAAATTAACACTTAATTACCCCCCCCAGACAAAAATAAGAAAAAAACAATTCTATATATTTTACATCTACATGTATTGCCCGGCCCACACATCAAACTTTGGAAACTTCTCTCACCTGAATATTCACTCGGTAGGCCAGGATGCATTCACCTTCCTATCAAATCTGCCCAAACGGGGAAAACCCACACTCTGTTTTTGATTTTGTTCTGTAGTCCCTATAGAATCTTACACATTTTTTTCAATTGATCTTTTCTGGGATGGGATAGTACACTAGTGTATGATGTCCAAATAAAAAGTGGCTCACTGCAAGTCTTAGGCTGGTAGGTCAAGTCTTCTATGGTACTGTAGCTGCAGATTCCTATGAAAAAAAGACATAGAAATTGAAACAATTTTTTAGATTCAAATCTAAATAGCTTCTTTAATATAAAAATAGTTTTTGCCTTTATGTGATCTATTTGCATTATATCTCTAATTCAACTGAATACGTTGAATTGAAAAAAGGATTGTGCAACCAAAAAAGAAAAAGAAAAATTTCACATGTTCATGCTGAAACATTGCAATAAACACACCGAGAGTAATCTAAATATAATTCAAGCAAATGAGGTGTTCAAATCCCTTAATAAAGTCTACGTTGAAGCCAGAAAGAGAATACTAGCTGATCACCTCTTCCTTTTTTGTCGGTCCTGCAAAAGTTCCGAAACACCATATGGACGTATCAAACATTCAATTATCTAAAGGAACAACATGAATATACTATATAATTATGATTTGGATATTCGAAGACAATGTATCTGAGATATGAGTATGCGTGTATGTATAGATTTAACATGGACATATATATCAATATACGTTTTGTTATTCCCTGATGCGATTATCTAATACTATTACATATTTTAATTTACAGCATCTTATTTCAGGCTGACGCATAAAAAAGTGTCTACAGAAATGGCCCAGGCACATGTTCGTGGTGCGATAGATCCTCCTTGCCCAAGGCATCCTAAAAGTGAAGCTGTTTTTGTATGTCTCGAAAACGAATGCGAGGAAGCACTAGCTTGTCCCGAATGCATTGTAGGGGATGGGGATCACAATAAACATGAAATAACTTTACTGAAGAATCACTTGGATACCTTTAAGAAAAAAATCACTGACTTTAAAAAAAATACTGGAGAACAAATACTTGCTCCATTGAAAGAAAAGGTAGACAAAGTAGCAAACGAGCTAGAAGCAATGGATCCTGCTACGTCAGCTATCCTCGAAGAAATCGACGCAAGGGGGAAACAAATTAATGATCAAACAAACACATTAGTAACTGAACTTAAAGCAAAATGTAGCCAAATCGGAGCATCCAATCGACAGATGATGGAGCAATATCAGAGAAGGCTCTTGGGTAAGATCACTGAAATCGAGGCTGATATCACTGCGCTTGACAATTTCCTTTCTGCTGATTGTAAGGCAGATATTGTCAATGGAGCAAAACCAGCACTATCTAAGAAGTACCAAGATTTACCGTATCCTGACAATATCAAAGAAGTATCTTTCAAAGGCAGCGAGACCCCCCTGAATAACGTCGCAACCCTTCTAGGGATAATTGTGATTGGAACTGAACAACCAGTGAGGTAATCAATCACTTATACTTTTAACATGCGTTTCAGGCGGATGGTGGTAGATTGAAGAAGAAAAAAACTTACTTATATATAAGCATAATCTTCCTTTTTGAAATAAAAAATTAGTTTTTTTAGTATATCATTTATTTATTTGAATGTCGCATCGCATATAAAAATTGTTATAAATGTCATCTAGCATAATCTTGTTATGTACTCAACAGTTTAGCTACAAAACTTCACAGTTAATGTGTCACAATTTGTTCTATTTACAGGGCAGAAACAGATACCGAAAAGATCAAACGCCTAGAGAATTCCATCAAAGACATGGAAAAAACGTATGGATTTTAATATTTTGCAACAAAAAATTCAAACTAGAGTTTGTATTGAAATATTTTCAAAAATACCGAAATGATGTTAGGTTAAAATCAAGTATTGACTAATTTCACTTCATATATTGCAGGGGTAAAGATTATCAAGCCCATATCAAGAAGTTGCGAGAGGAATTACAGAATGCAAGGAAAGAGTAAGTTTTTTTTTTCAACAAAACCCTGTCTACAGTGATAACATGTTTGTTAAAAATTGAAAATGAAAAGTTCAATCACTATTTGATCAAGTACTTCATTTAATAGCAAACCATCAGATGTTATGGATTAATCTGATGAATAACGGATATGTTGAAATGAATGATTTGAATACGACAGAAAGAGCGGATGAAGCATGATGAGTTGAATGAATAAATAAATGGATTCCAATGCATGTGTGTTAATTTTGCGTCCCGTCTTGTTGCTCATTAGTGTATTCATGTAAAATATCCATTGTTGTACATTGTTACAACTTGTACATTCCGTTGACGTCAGATTGCTTACAGATCTCAGCTGACAATGTTACTTTTCTTATATTGCAATTGATCAGGTATGGCAAAACAATCTCAATCAATCTGGGATGTGAATGTATTTTATAAGAAAAAAATGCATCTTGCGCATAAGACTTCGACTTTGTCAGTGCATTCGTGGGACTCATTTATAAATTAATAATTTAATTAATAACGATCAATTCATTCACCTATCAACGTTTGTTCGTTTCTATATGCCGATTTTTGATACTTAAAACACTTAAGAGTTCTAATATGGAAGCATGGACATAAACACTTGCCTTATAAATCATCTTCGAGCACCCGATTACCCCCCCTCCCCCCTCCCAAAATACTTACTTATGAAGCAGATAAGAGCGTGGAGATATGTGTACGACAACAACGAAATGTGGCGTACATTCGTACGCAAATGTAAATTCAAAATTATTAAAAATGTAGTCAATTAATCGTCACTTTGTCGATTAATACCAGTGTATAATGCCGTTATGTAACTGTAAGTGAATATATAGAAAAACATGTACAGCACTTTTCCTCGGTTTCTGAGTACGATGAACAGGTTATCACGTATCTTAACCGACCACGTGTTAAAGTAGTTTTTCGTGCCGGTCACGTGAGCACGCAAGAACACGAAGACTGACGAAAACATCACGAAAAGGACGTTGGACACCTAACATTAAAATCTGGTCAAAATAAAAACAGAACTGAATTACTTATTGATGATTTTTTTTTTTTAATTATAAATGCAACATTAACCACATGCGCATGTTTAAAATCCATTAGCAGCAGAAAAAAATACACTTAATTGCATGAATAACCACATAATTAAAAAAAAAATACATATAATAATAGGATAATGTGGCACATTATAACCAAGGAGTCGAGATTACTTAGTGAGTTTGCAATAAGTATTGGTGATGAAATTCAAGTTTGCTATTTGTATTGAAATACGTGTACAGTACTGAAAATGCTTTATTAATTCTACTTAAACTTAAACATTTTGACAAATAACGAATCGATTATTACTTTCACGACCATCGAAGCCTGCATTATGTTCGTATCAATGTCAAATTACCAGTATTATCTTATTCTACATAATTTGAAAAAAAAATCAATAAGTAATTTCTTTACTGTTCCAAAGGGTATTAAAATTATAATTGTCACGATTATCATGGTACAAGGGGGCATCACTTGAATAGTAAATATCTAAAGAACAATAAACCTATTACGTTGAGCAGTCAAGTAAGCGACCATTACGTTAAAACTCCCGTAGTGACCTGTAAAGAACGTTGCGGCCCGTGTCTGTTAACAGCATTTATAATAGTTTATTGTTAACTGGAAACATTTGGTTATGGAAATTATGGACATAATATCATATCACAATACTGGTGATCAAAGTATTTCGTTAAGTGAAATATCGCCGTGGAAAGTTGAAGCGTTCAAGTTTTTGCTGAGGCAAAGAGGTTTGGAGACCAAAGGCTGCAAAGACAAATTAATTGTGTTGCGTTATGCTTCTCATAAATGGTGTATATGGAAACTACCATCTCCGATAGAGGTACAAACGCAGAGTTAGCTTGAGTATGCAAAATCACTTCAGACAGGCGAAATCAGCGATCTCTTCCAAATAATCGATGCATGGAAAGATGAGAAGTCAGCCTTGTCCCAGGTGTCCCCTGCTGTGTTTTGTTAAACTGGAAAACTGGAAAGGCAGATTTGTTTTCATAATTATGGTTGAAGGAAGTGCTTTACCACCTGGAGACTGATGACGTCTATCTTATGCGTGCACAATGGGCACCATCGCAGTTGCACAGACCATAGTGTATGGCCGTGTTTAACATTCCACCGAGGATATGAAGAGCACATATTGTTCATGTACATCGTACACATTAACCTAATGCTATAGGTATATTTAAAAAAAATGATAATAATACATCACAGATCTTCAAATTGTAAAAGCATGTATGTTAATGTTTCTTACCGTTAGACCAGTATAATGTTTACGACTGAACCTTGACCTTACATCGCATGTATGGACTTAATTGGCGTTATCACAGTATTCTATGCATTGGTTACAGGTAAGTGAAACTTTAAAGTGTAAAGCAAGTGTGTTCATATCAATTATCATCGTTTTTAAAACCAAAACGATTGATCATGTTCCTTAATTATAGGTTTCACACCACATATCCTCATATAAATTCCCCCTTTCATTTTGGATATGTGAAAAGAAAACCCTGCACCATCTCCGAAATCTTCATTTGACATGTAGACATACGGCATGAAAACATTGCTGCAAACATCAAGGCCACTAACAAGTTTTAAGCAGCTAACAATAAACATGGCAGATTTTTTATTTGTAAGTTTTTTTTTTTTGCATAACGTGTGGACTTTTAACAGTATATGTCAATTGAATCAAAATTATGTCCCATTTTGTAATTTGGAATGTTACACAATAATTTTGTGAAGACTAGGTCTGGTTACCCAATCCTTATTAATATTTTCAATATATACTGTAAATAATTTATTAGTTAATTAACAAGAAACTGTCTTTATTTTGTGTTAAGTGACTTGAATATTTATCAATTACAACTGTACATGAAATCTCGAAAAAGCCATCCATTTATCTTTAAAATTAGCAGCTTTTTATTTAACATGTTTATCCATTATCAAATTTAATATCAAATTGTAAAAAAGAAACATGGCTGCTGAAAAGACAACATAAGTTTCCACGCGTGATTAAATATTTTTTAAGACATATTGCAATATTCAAGTTGATATGAATTTGTGTTTTGTTATCATTGATAGGGAAAGAGCTTTTGTGTTTCGTATGTGTTGAATGTAGCAAAATATTTCTGCTAGTACTTCACACTACTGTTCAACTTAAAAATTGTACTTCTTTACTAAAACACAACACTTTAAGGTGACCGTTGTCCTACTTATTCTAAACCTCAACCCATTCAACACGGACAAAAAACTGAACATTTAGCCGTACACATAGCTTTAAGTTATGTAGCTTCATTGTGTGTCAAGATTATCCACATTTTGTTCTGTATTCCTAAATTTATTTGTATCTTGCCGATGTTGAGGTATGACTTTTTAAAATTGAAATGTCCATTGATCACAAAATGTGAAACTTGTGAAAAACATTGTGTTCACTTTTTCTAAATACTTTGATTTTTCAGATATTGCACTGAAGATGAACAGTGCATATCATCCCAAGGCCCAAGGCCAATTGGCTATAGCAGAAAATGAGTTGAGAATATTTCACGATGCAGATCAAACAAAATAAATAAATAATAATAATATTAATACTACTGTTATCGAGTTTAGTGTTATTCTTTAAAGGATACAGGGTACCCTGACTCTCGTGCTGTAATAAAGCATCAGAAAAAGATAATGTGATTCCTGACCCAAGGAAATTGAACCTAATGTTCAAATAGTGTGTGATCAAGTTCGAGTTTTTCAGTCCAGTATGTCAGAGTATCATTCAAGAAGGAAACATGTACGGATACTAAATAATCGTAGTGTTTGTTGTGGTTCTTGCAACGGATGGTATCATTACTCTCGTGTGTACGTCACACAGTCTCAGTTGAACCAGACGACCAATGGCCTGTCTTGCCATTCACGTAAAAGTAAAAAAATATATAATTTTAAGGACCTGAGTATTAATGTTCAGATATTTGCGGGGAACTATTTTTTATTTCATCATATATGTATTTATTGAAAATAGACAAATTTTCCAACGTCCCTGTGAAGTCTTTTATATGTACGTACAACTTGACACTAAATGCATGACCATAACTTTTAATTTAAAGTACGGCATTTCATCAATATCAAATTTGAATTACAAAGTGATTTCTTCCTTTGTGATCTTTATGATTTTTGCTTTTATAATGACTTAAGTTCATTCATAAATATTTTTGTTTTGTGTCAAATTATTTGACATCCAAAACTTTGTGAAGAAACATCATTTACATGTAACAAGGTTATTTCAAAGAATATATGCTAATGGCAAGTTCTTATTGCTAATTGAAAGTATGTGACACCTACGTTCCATGACTTTCAATTTCCACAATGCTAATGCACTTAATTTCTTATCTGTCATGTTACAAAATAATTTCTGATCACTAAATATCTTAATGCCCTTTCTAGGGAATTTTGATAAAACGTACTTGACCAGCTGTGAACATAGCATAGACTTTTATGTCTACTGATAAACATATCTTGGAAGGGTTCCTTCTGCTATTTTGATAATATCATCATTGTGACATAAAATGGTCAGAGGGCGTTCATATTTAAAAACCCTGAAACATGTTAGCCTTCTTATTGCTTGTTCTACAAATATTAGCCGGTGCAAAGGTCATTTGTACCATACCACTTATCCCCGGAGAGATTAGAAGTGGCAGTGACGAAGTGGAAGCTCCTATCTTATGGGGAATCCTTTATTAGCCAAGGCTTTTTTTAACTCCAAAAAATAATAGTTTTATTGAAAGTAATTTATAATCTACTTTTGTAGAGATTAATAAAATAAGACAATTAAGTGTGATCTGAACATTAAAATGAGGACAAAGACACTAATTCCATTGGTAATACTGATAATAAATATATATTAGATAAAAAAATGTAGATATGGACTACTTACATATTGTATTTATGTGTCATATTTGGACTTGACAATTCACGTTTATTAACATAGTATTATTTTAACGTAAACTATAAAATTAACACTCCACAGAATCATTTTTATTATTATGTTTTTTTCTTGTATAAAGGAAAACTGCTGATGCACACGAAAAGAGGAAAATGCAGGACTCTATTGATGAATTGAGAGCAGAATTAGAACAGTAAGTATTTTACAAATTTAGATGTGGTAATATCTGATGGTGACAACACCCGATTATGGGTCAACTCATATAACATCATATTCAGTTGATTAGATGCGTTTCATTATTATAAAATTAAATTAGTTTACATTCCATTCACTGCGTGTAAACTACAAAAAAATCTATGATATTACTGAATTATCCACTATTTATGTGTTATACGTCATTTTAAATACGAAACAGGAACACGGAAACTCGGTACACAAACAGTAAAAACAGGAATTTGAATCGTTATGAGATAATATCTGATTTAAAATAAATCATTCATATCACAAATACGAAACAAGCGTGGGCGATTATTCCTGGAAAGATTTACACTTGGGATTACCCGCTGTGCATCTAATCGAATTTGGGAAAATTTAACAGTGATACCTTTCACTAGTTACAACAAAGATGTGCCACAAATGTCCGTAATCGCTACAAATAGTGCTATTGCCCTAATCTACAATATGTACGCATTCGGCATCAATGTCAATTTCGATGAACCCGAACATATTCAATTAGTCTGAATTGCTCGTATGTTATTTAAAGTCAAAAGTCGAAACATTTCACAAATAAGATAAATAATGACTTTGCTTTCGGCGACGCCGATAATCCAACACAAGGTAATTTAACGAAGAAAACTAAAAAAACGGGAGCAATCCAAATGTCACAATGTTTAAATGAAGAAAACTATAAGGACTCCATCATCGCGTTTTTACGTTGCCATCGTTCCAGACACCGTCGATACTGCTCCTCGTGTCGGCTTCTACTGAATATTGTCCAGCGAAAGTTCAAATACACTATTCAGTTAATAGTATATGTATAATGTCCGTATCTTGCCAGTGTTATATGTTAGCTTTATGTTCTGTGTTAAACTAAAGCAGAAGTTAGTACTCTTAATATATCAGTCATGTTAAATATTATTTATCCTATTTAAGGATGTTTTGGAAGCTAGTATATAACTTTGCCCCGCAAATGATATCAAAACAGCAAAAGTCACTTTAAATCATACATGTATATAATGTCAAACCTTTGACAGATCATCGTACACAACAAACACAGGGAAATAGTTTTAGTCCTGTTTATTCTGCGTTGCTATTATATTCTTTTTTCAAAATGGTATTCGAAAAAAATCCACGATTTATATCATTTCTTTCACATATGCTTTCACATATGTACATGCATGCTTTCACATAAGTGCATGCATGCATGCGTTTATCATTTTTCCTTATAAAATCAGTAAATGCTAATTTTATCTATTTAGCCTGAATTGGAACTATATTTTTACGAATACACTTTAGTGACACAATTAATCATTATTTATATCCATTGGTTACTGTATATCTTTGCTTGTTGTGCATACATGAGTACAATTTACGCCCCCTAGCTAGAACTCATTTCTGACTAATTTTGCAAATCCTAAACACACTATGTTTTGAAAATTCAAAATGTATTAAGGATTTATTAGTATTGACATATCATCTTACTTTCCACCAATGAGTTTAAAGATTGACATCAATATTATAGATGTTATTTTGAAATATTTATCGTACAAAATCCGATATGTAGATAGTTTCACGTTTAATATGGTATTCAAATGAAAGGTGATACAAATGTATGTGTTTCCTTCTAACAGAATAATTCGAATTGTCGCATTGATGTTCTAATCATAATCTAATCATGATTACAGAAGCAGAAGTGCCATGCAGCAGGTAAGCTGTTTAATTAGTTCCATAAAACTCACACCAAAGGAGTATGTCAGAAACTATGTATATTGTAATAATATAATTAAATAAGTCTTTATATAATAATCCGAATTTTTATGTTAATGACCGTAGCGACTAAACAACAACTGTTCTGGATACATATTGACAAAATTAGATGATCTGACCACACAGGAACATTGTATAATGTTTACTTGCCGAAATATACGCAATTTAATCCCAATCAAAACCGCATCACAGCTTCAGGTCGCCATCTTTACTCAAATCAAAGCATCTGTGCGTTTGAAAGAGTCAGTATTGCAAAGCTTCTAAACGATCTTGTGATACAAAATTTAAGATTATAATAGAAAACGAAATGTGAATTTTAAATTAATTTGATTTCAATTACTTATGCTTTAGGTTAGCGAATCGTAGCAATCGTTTACGATGAAACTTTAATGTTCCACTAAATACTGATCACAGTATTTTTATTTTTACATTTTTTATTTCTTTCACTTCGGTTCATTTTAAGTGGTAATTTAGATTTCCCAATAAATTCGCGGGAAATGAATTTGATGACGTAACCGGAAGCCCACATGCTATTAGAACGTGACCCGGAAAATATGCATGACGATAATAAAAACAGAAGATGATTGAACATTATGCCGGATTTTTTTCGCATTTTTTGAGACACTAATGTCCTTAGATACAACGGAAGGTAACACTGATTTTGTTCATAGCTATCGTATCAAGTAAAACGAACAGTTATTGAGAAAATAACAGTATTTGCTTTACCTAGTTGAGATAGACCTACTTTCGTTTTGCAGTTTGTTACAGATATGGTCGTATAAATAATTCATCTTCTCAACCATAGTCGATCTAATTGCTTATCCGCGGGATATTTCTTTTAAGAATAGTTGTACTTCTCATGTACAGTGCATCTTTGTTTAAAATTGACTGGTATGCAGGTCTGATAAGATTTTCCTCATGATCAGCTGACCCTGACCACAGGTTCACGTTACGATCGTATCCTTTCGTAAACACTTAATAATAAATGTTTATATTATCCACGGCAGATTCGTCTTGATTACTGCAATTTTATACCATCTTGCAGAGATATTAAAGATAATGTAACTATAGATTGAAAAATACTGCACATATCAACGAAAGACCACGCTTTCCTTAGATGAAAATGTATTAGAATCTAATGCTACTGGTCACACAATATTATCTTTTTATATTTATTCTTTAAGTGGATGGATATGGCAACATCTTAAATACTTTCATATATAAATACTTATTACCGGTTAGCTTGTAATTTTAATAATATCTCATCAAATGTCAAACAAATTTCAACGGCGCCCAGCCGAGTAATGTTTCCGGTACAAAAAAACTACGTTGACAAACAAACTACGATAATAGAGATTTTACTGAAGACAGAATTACTAATTTCTTTCGGTGTTTGATTAAATCATCATGATTTATTAAGTCTATATGCCTGATTTGCTTAGCAATGCAATTATACATTAATGCATGATCATTTATATAAATTTATATTAAGTAAGACATATTACCGCGTGTATTTTGTATTAGGGGATTTAAAACGCACATGATTTCAACATACAGACTAACTTTGAATCGATAAATCTTGCGCAAAATATAAGCAAATCATTGAGTTTCAATCAGACCTTTGGAAACATAATAAAGGGTTTTCGAAATGGTCAGGATCTCTTGATTTGTCTTTGACACCCGTCGGGCAAATATTTATTATAAATACGAGGTAGGGCAATTAAAATAAAAATCTGTTTATAAATAAATACACTATTGCTGATAGTAAGTCGACAGTAAGAATTCGTTGTGAAAACAAAATATGATAACTATTGAAATAAATGTAATGGATGGTAAAAAAGGTTTTGCAATGGTAGACTTTTCAGAAGCGAACGATTCATATTTAGATTTATCAACTATAAGTCTTTATGTCCTACAATAATAAAACAATGTTTGTTTGTTGTTTTTTTGTTTTTTGTTGTTTTTTTTTGGGGGGGGGGGGGGGGGGGGGGGCAAAACGTACTTTATAAAGACGCAGTTTAATTTTCATATCAAGTTACCAAAACTCAATGTATTTATTAACTATAAGTCTTTATATCCTATAACAATATAGCATTGTTTTTGGAAAATGTAGTATACAAAAATGCAGTTATTTTGTTATGTAAAATTACCAAACTCAATGTCCTGTAATAATATAACATTGTTTTTGGAAAATGTAGTATATAAAAACGAAGTTTAATTTTATATCAAATTACCAAAACTCAATTTATTATTCAAAACTTGTATATACATAACTATCTATTTTACAGTTAACAGATACTTATACTTGTCAGGTGAGTATTGTAGTCTTATTTTTTTACATATCTATCACAGATGTAAATTTGATTATTTAGAATACCATAGTGATTAGCGTATTGCAAAACTGAACTGATCTATCAGATGATACAGATATACTATTGATAATCCAAATACACGTGTTACGACAGTTTTGTAATGTTTTCGATAATGTTTTACACCCTGAAAGATATGAAATACTGCTCCTTTTGTAGAGAAAAATATGTTGTTCAATTAAAGAGTATGTGAAGGTTTTGATTTACATTCTTATCATGACTATTATTACCGCCCTGGCAATGATGTATCAACTCATGTAAGAACCCATATTAGTGGTGTTACAATTGAATTATCAGTGAATGAAGTGTCAGTACATCCTTCTTTACATCCTGAATTAGTTATCCACGTATTATTTAATTCATATTTTTGTTTTTATTGAAAGTCGTGCCATGAACCAAAGTCGTCTTGTGCATGTGTAAGTATTGTTCATTCGTATTTACAAGCATTGTTTAGTCACATATCAGTATTACATATTTTTTTATCATGATTAAAATATAAATTATCATTCCATACAAGTGTACATATCGCTTCAATGCTATTGATAGCTTAATCTATTTTTCTATGATAATCGTTAAAAAAAACACTTTTGATTTGCGTTCTAATGTTCGCTGTTGCTTTACTTTTTTCTTTGTAGTGATAAACTGTTAATTGCATGTCAATGCAAACTGTACATAATTTCGACATATTTCCCGTCTCACTATCGAAAATGAATACACGATGTTGTAACGTCGATCACTAATTGTTTTTTAGGACCAATAATAACTATCAAAGATAATATTGCAACGGATGAGTTGTTGAGGTCATGGCAGAAGTTTTAAGGATTTTCCCGTAAAAGATGCATTTTACTTTTCCCTGGATATAACCAGTATGATTGGCTACGCTATAATTACATGCTCGGATGATATGCAGTTACAATATATATAGGATAATCTCGAACATACAAGGATATTTGTTCCGCTGTTTGTGCATCACTAACACATACATCACGTTTTGTATTATAAGGTTACTCAGTAATTAACAGAATTGATTCCAAATTACTATCAGACGGTTAGGTATGCTCCTATCAACCTTAATAGGGTATGGAGGCGGATGCAAATACATGTTTAATCCCCGATGTGAGCATTATGTCATTGATATAACTTAATAGAAACAAAATCGTAAAAGTATCATGAGGCCTTGGTCTACGTTTATGTAACAGCGAACGAAAATATCTAAATTATCTGTTTCTGAGTAATTCAAAATAATTAATGTAAGTTGTCGAAGATCAGTCGTTCGTTCTTTCATCTTATCATCAAGGATTTATTTCTGTCAAACCATTCATATTACTCTGAAAACAATAAAAAGCGCCAAAAGTTCAAATTAAAAAAAAAATCTCTTAATAAAAGAAGCTTACAATCTGTTGTGTTATTGCTGCCTCTTTTATAAAATAAAATTAGTATAGTAATGCGATGCACGCCATATATGGCCATCATAATAATGGTGACCGGTTAGCTGAATCGTTGAAAATTTGTTTTTGTGTGTAACACAGTTAATATTGCAGATGAAGTAATCAAAAATACATTCCATTGCTGTTACAGCAATTATAGTTAATTTTGATTTACACGTAATATATTATAAGACCAGCAATACCTCAAACATACATATCAGCAGATAATCAAACGTTGTTTCAAAATTCAATTATTTAAATATATGTCCATTAAACTTTCTGAGGATCTGGATATTAAACACAATGTTAATTTTGAATAACAATAACAAATCACTTATTATCAACGCATTTCATATTGATGAATCCTTATTTTTGTTGTTCATGTTGATATGATGAGTATGATGCGTGCATACATATGCATCTCAACATGTTAACTATTTCATACCGATGCGAAACATTAAAGCTTACTATATACAAATTCACATGAGTCGTCATTTTCAGTGAACAGTATAATTGTTTATGCTAACGGGGACATCTAAAGTAAACTTTTTTTCAATGTGTAAGTCATCAAAGGACAGAGTAAGCAAGTTTCTTTAATCAGTAAGGGTCTAACATGATTAAAATGTTAAGTATATGCAGTTGCCAACATAAACATAACATACTGCATGAAAAACAAATAGTATCATCGTTCCATTTATACCGATATTACATATTTCAAGTTAAATGTCTCAAAACACTACATCTATAGCAAGAGTACAAATAAATCACAGTAATGTTTATTAAAGTGCAATATCATTTCTGATTTACAGAGGACCTGCTCTAAATGTCAGGTAAGTATTGACGGGATCTATTGTGGTGGGGACTCTTAAACTCTTGACATGATAATCAATAGAGACACTGTAAGGTTATCATAATCAATCGTATAATATTTTTGATCTGATACTAACATTAATTATTTTCTGTCAGAAATAAAATCAATACAAAGGCAATCAAATCTGACACATATCTAAACTATTTCGCCTTTGAAAAATATATCGCTGTATTTGTGTTTATGATGATTCAATGTTTTATACTTTCAGTACAAAGGGAATGACTTCAAAGTAAGTATTGTGTTTCACATAATTTGTTTAGGTAACTATTATATAATCCGAATATGCATACAATTTGACAAGCACACTACTGATCGTTGAATCAATACATCAGCATGTACTAACAGCTAAGTACAACAGTTGGTTTGCCAAAGTTACAATTATAATATACCAAAATACCAACATTGTTCATCCGTAGGAATATCAAACATGAAAATTACCACCCACATCACGGAATCAATGTCATAAGATAGCAGCATTATATAACTAACAATATCGGTAAATTTGCATACTTATTATGAACATCTGACATATATATGACGAATGCTACAATTTAATGCTTACTTGATAATTACGTTCATGTAAATGATTAAGGCAGCCACAGACCTAACCTACATTGTCTGTTATAAATCCCGCTTATAATGCCAGCATAAGGTTCCTCCTTGTCCTGCATTGTATACATGTAAACTGTAAATGCGTTCAATTAAACGTTCAATTAATAAGATATCAAGTTTGCATTTTGTTGTTGTGATGGGTAAACGACTTAATTGATGAAATAAAGCTGTTGATGTTTTGACTAGCTTGATTCAAAGGGAATGATTGGATACCATGAAATATATCATGTACATACACCACATGTAGTGTACTAAATAACAGGGTATGACATCCCTTTAAGTGGAATCAATCATTTAATCATTAGTTTATGTTTAGTTTGTCCGCTTCTATGCCCCATTCGGTTCTAGAGTCACCGATTAAATTTGGAACACCGAAACATGAACATTTGAAACACTTTCGCTATAAATCGCTCCAGTGCACCCTACTACTCACAATCATGGTAAAGTACACTGAAGTAATGATTCATAGAATGTGATTATCCTTAATGTCATAGTTTCTTTTGAAATCGAAATGGTTTCGCAAATATTCATAAAAAATCTTACTATTTTATCATCTATTTCTTTCAAAGCAATTTTTAGTACAAGCAATGGAGTCTAGAGCAAATCAATGCCCATATCGGCAATCAAAGGGAATATTCAATTTAATGTGACATGGGGAATTATTATTATAATTTCTATGAGTAGTTTTCACAAATATTTGTTACCCTTTGTTATTCTTATAGAGAGAGAGAGAGAGAGAGAGAGAGAGAGAGAGAGAGAGAGAGAGAGGGGGGGGGGGGGGGGGGTCGGGTTTGGGGTTTGGAGGAATTGTGTGTGACCATTCAAGACACCAGGGGATTGTAACACTTAAATATTCCCCTGATCTCGCTCCATCAGATTTCCTTCTATATCAGAAACTAAAACCGCTAATTCAGGCATCCAAACCCTTACACTACCATGCAGTTGATGGCTTTCTGATCGGGCAAGAAAATTAATTCTATAAATGTGGCACTGCGGTCATTAAACACTGCTGGCAAAAATATACATATACCGAAGGGGATTATATTGAAAGACAATACAATATGTCCGGCAAAATTTAAATCCTTCAATTGTAATAATTATAATTATAATCGATCTTTTCAAACTTGTATATAAATAAAAAAAAGTGCAAAAAAAAGAAGAAATGAACAAATAGTGCATTTTTAGTAAAAACATATACAGCCTGACATGGTTTCCAATGTTCAGAATTAAACTACAAAAGCTTGATAACATTAATTGTAATAGACATTGACAGAGATAGGTTTGACTTGAAATAGGCTTACCAAGCCTCTCAACTTAGTGGACTATGTTATATATTAGCTAGAATACAGTGAAATTGAGAGAAGATAAATGACAAATAAATCGTGTAATATATTCATGCGATGGAGTAGTCTCTCTTTATAAGACAAAATTAGTTCGAAATCATAATCTAACGGAGAGAATACCTTTTTTTTATTAACAATTTCCATAAAATGTTAAATAAAGTCCGTAATGTCAATGTCAGTGAATTATTAAGTAGCAAAAGTATATATTGATGCAAACGTATGACAATGTACTGTACTTTGACAGAGGTAATTAAGGATAAGTATTTAACACAAGGATCCTTATCAAAACAAATCATGGTATATGAATATTATGTACAAAAAATGACTAATCGCATATTAGATATACATCGAGTTGCTCTTTAAAGCAGGAACAAATCATCGTTGAAAATTCATTTTCTTCATAATAAATACATATCAATGATTGGTATACGACTGAATTCATGAACTTATACTATAATTCGAGAACGGTTTTGTTTAAATTGGTTTGATCTTAACGTATTGAAACGTTCTTTCGCAAAAGACATCGTGAACCTTCAAGATATTCTGTGTACCAAGCAACAGGGTGTATCATTGTTTAAAGTTAAATTCATTATAATTGTGGTTTTTTTCCAATTTCTATGATATATTGAAGACCACGTTCGTTATAAGTTTACAGTTATTTTAGGTAAACACTATAATGCAATATGAATATGTTAACATATATATACCTAAAGACGGAATATTTCAAGACAACTTTCGTTGCTACAAGCATCTCATATCATTCGTGCAGATGTTGTAATAAGGATTTTATTTTATGTTTTCAACGGCATCTATGATAAACACCAACATACATATAATTGCATTGATGACAAGCACATGCCCAAACTCTACGATTCTTTCACTAAACAAAATATAAAGTATGTAGTTGCAAGGTTTCATTTATCAGAATTTTGTCTAGAAATCTGCTAACAATTACACCTCAGTTCTTCTGTTTAACATTCAAATCCAATGCTTGCTAGTTAAAATTTGGTTTCCTCATCCTGTCGCATGTTCTTGTAGTTCGAAACCTGAATCGTCCCTTTCACAACTTAATTTGAGTGCGTGACTGAAAACAATATATCAAGTTGCAGGCATTATTGTATCAGAATGCATCGATAGAAAAAAAGAAAAGAGAAAGGAAAAAAATCATCACGGTTATAATGCCTATCATTTCATGAAAGGTGCCAGATAAACTGTGGAAGGAAATGATAAGGTAAACAAAACTTTTACATGCTTTTAAAATCATTGATTACATTTATCTTCGGATCTTTTCAGGGGAGGTTTTAATACGTTTAGATAAAAAAATGTATCAAGTGGCATGCATTATTGTATCAGAATGCATTGAAAGAAAAAAAGAAAAGAGAAAGGAAAAAAATAGCATAAACTTTAAAGGAAATGATAGGGTAAACAAAACTATTCGCCAGACGGACGGGAAAAGTAATACCACAATACTCAAACTTTTACATGCTTTTTAAACCATTGATTACATTTATCTTCAGATCCTTTCAGGCGAGATTGTCAGAGTCTTCCGACAACATCATGTTAACACACAAGTCAAAACATGATTTTATTTATATCGTCTTACTCAAGCGACATGTTTGTTTTACTTCTGATTTCTTTTGATCGTTTTTTGTTTGGGGGGGGGGGGGGGGGGGGGGGTCGCTAGAAAAATAAGAAAATAATAATATATATTGGATGTTATTCAAGAAATAACGTAGTTACAATATCACTACTTCCTTCAATGATATATTGATAAAGTCCTACTCAGTTGATCGATACTTTGTCATTTGCGACCTTTTATCAATGTTACATTCCGATATCCAGGATGTAAAGATACACAAATCTAAATTCTACTTCTTTTTTACCTACAAAACCATATGGGATATCATTTATAATACCAGTCTTAACTACTTAGTTTAATATCAATAATCACGTAACATGTTATTGTTCATCATTTAACAACAAAACAAGGTTGAATATCAGTAGTTTGCACTACATGAGTAAAGGAAGCATTGGTTTCTTGAACGAGCAGGTATGAACACATCTTTCCACTTTATGATTAAGAATCAACGAGAGATCAAATAACCTTAAACACTATGAACACTATGGTACCAATAAGTATTGTACATGTGCTTAGGATTAAACCATAATCTCTTCAACATTATGCAGAATGCAGATGGCAATTGAATTTCACATTGTACGAAATTGATAGACTTAGGCAATAATATAGCGGCATTTTAACCAGGATGATAAAAAGTAATCGATTAGCATGTACTGTTCTATGTATAGAGACAAAAACAAACGAGCATTAGTATTAACCAAATATCAACCACCTTCATGTTTTCACTGATGCGATTTAAAATGGAAACAGAAAGAAAGAAGTAGTTTCGATATGAAATAAATTCAACAGCTCTCCAAAGGGTAATGCAGTATGGTATTACTCAGCTACAATATAGTGATATGGATAGAAGGTCAATCGATGCCTATGTTGGAGTAATTATTTACTATTTATTATTACTCTTTACTACAGTCATGTCAGCAGAACACACCCTTATTCTATAATGACTTCCGAACAAGTTTACAAAAGTCAGTAACATCAATTTAAGCGCATTAACTATCTAGTTTAGTTGCTGCAAAGCACGAACGTGTATTTTGTCAGGAGGAAGTGAAAGTGACCTTGTAACCAAATCGTCGCTAAAGACCAACAAATAACTATAAATATGCTACAGTTACGATGGTATTCTCTACCGCGCTCCGTCATTAAGTGGTAGTTATTTTTTAAGATGTTATCATTGGAAACGTTTTACTCCTGGTAATAAACGTAAGTTCCAGAGTAATTCCCCGCAATATATATGACATGTATTATTTCGTTCCCTACCACGGGTCGCCTAATCCATTCACTGTACCAATTATTATATGCAGTTGTGTATGCATATATATATATATATTATGTCCAAATGGTGTTTACAGATTTCAGATTTCTATTAACGTCAAAGGCAACACATTACAAGCAATACCAGGTTTTGTGCACACTATATGTAAAATATATAAAGAAACCAGTGTCTATTGATCACCGAGAGTTTAAGTGATAAAACATTTTTTGATGGAATTGATAATCATACCGTGAGCCCTATATCCTCAGTCATTCTGGATTATAAAAAAAATGCTGTATTTAATTTTATTTGTACCAGTCTCAATTGCTTTTGCTTTCATCTGCAGATTCAAGTGAAAAAATCCCAATCTTAGCCAACAGTTATCGATATTACGCCTTTCATTATAAAAACAAAGATTTACAAACAAAACCACGTTAGTATTGTTCGGTGCAAGCTACATGTTTTATGCGTTGGTTATATTCCAAAATTTTCTCTGGGATACATTTTTCATCAGAATAATATCAGTTGATGTTGACTAGTTATATGCGATTGATTTTGATTTCGCTGTTGATATTTAATTGTATCACTCCCACGTTACATAAGTGAACTGAATTTAATGTTCGTATTTTGTTTATTAACAAAAATGTCGTTGTGATGAAGGAAACAATGATTTAAATATTTGATGCCATATTATAATTGTTCTGTTGTTAGCTTGTGATTTTCGCCTTCAAATCTTTGTTGAGATTTGTAATTCAGTAATAACTGTAATCATCGAGCAAGTGTCTAGTTTTAATAGGAACACATTTGTATTTTTCATGGTTCTCGTTCATACAAAGCCGTTTTTTGGTAATGTGTCTTTGTAACGTTCATCAGACCTATGATTATTTAAATACAATCGATCATAAAACACTGGTCGAAATATAAAAGGATCAAAGTGTTGATTTAAAAAAGTCGTGTTATTAGTACAAGCAAAACAGCTCACAGAGCCCTCCAGATAGTGCATTATGTTAGTACTTAGCCAGAATATAGTGAGTTAATAGAAGGCCAATAACAAATCACTCGTAGTCTCTTATAATTCAAAATAAGTTCAAAACCATAATCTTCTTTGTTTTCATATTAACTTTACCAAAACATTTTTTAAAGTATGTAATCTCAATTTCAATTTTATGACGAGCTTGATCATATAGTTGTAGCTAATTTTATGAGAAGTAGACACTGAATACGTTAAATTTTGGTGTGTTTCATGTCCATAAATATACTGTAATATTCGGGATATAATTCACGGGTTATCTGTATTTTCTTTAAGTCTCCTGCAGGCTCTGTGTCGGGGCGAACTATTTATTAGTGTGTTTACATAATAACGTAATATAGGAGATATTTGTAATAAATTCAACATTTTACAATTGTTATCAATATAACTAATACTTTGTTTGATGTCGTTTTCTTTTATTTGTGATGATGCTTATTTTTGTATCAGGTTATTGTTTTATTATGTAAGAGTATAGGACAAATATTAGACATTCCTAAGTTTTACAGGTGATTGTCATCGTAAAGCCGGCAGGCTATCTGCTAATATTTCATATACAAAGTATACAGTGGACGCTCTGCAGGCTATTCAATGTTGCAGCCAATATAATGGAAATTATTGTACACTATTTGCTAACATTACAATTAAAACTTTTTATATTTACCTTACACTAAGATGTGTCGTTGTTAGTATAGTCAATCCATTTCATGAAACAGAAATAATTACTCCATTATCTTATCATAGTCAAGCTTCAACAGTGTTCCTTTAATATAATCAAAGATTAATCAAATGTTGTTTTTGGTATATATTTCTTTCTAATCGTTTTTTTTTTATTATTATTTTCAGAAGGTGAGTATCTTGGAACAGTCCTGATACGGTAGTATATGTCGCCTCACACCTTCAATGCTCTAGTTCTGATTTGTTGTGTATTGGAATCTCGCCAAAATGTTCTGATACAACACTTTAAAAAGATTAATTTTCTACTGCAATGGCTTAATATAAAAAAATTAGATTCATGTACTAACGCATATGTTAAACGCACACGATCTCTATAGTATACAAGAAATTGCTTATAGTATTAGCCTGATTGCTTCATAAGTCATGCAACAGTTTTATTTTCTTCAATCCTAACTTGTAATAAACCATTATTTTTTATAACGGCTTGTTAAAATACAGACACGAACAAAAACAGGAATTAATCAAATCAATATATCAATCCCCATAGGTTAGAATATAGGAAAGTATCTTCATTAAGGTAATCAAATGTATCAATCTGTCTGATGATTTTTCTTTTCTCTTTATTTAATAATCTGTTACAACAAGTCCCTTCCTCAATTAACAGCTAACAAATAATACATTTCTGGATAATAAAGTAATATAGGTATACTGAAAATGACGTCCGTAGTAACATACCTTAGTTCCAGATTAAAAACCTTCCAAGATGCGCACGTGCAAATGTTGATTCAGTTAATGTTAATGTTATACCAAAAATACAAATAAATAATGGTCACGATTAAGATAAGCTTCGTAAGGTTTTGCTTTTCCGATTATAGAGTAATACTGTACTAATTAAAACGGAAATTTTTTGTGAGTTTTATAATACAAAGATTGCAGTTTAAACAATAAAATAGATATTGTACCTAACTATAGTTATACTATTTGACAACAATTCGTACAGATCATTTCAATGTACCCGTTATATCATCTTTCGTAATGGCATGACCAAATTTGATTCATTTAATATCGAACGGGCTGAACCTTAATGCATTTCCTAGATGTTGTTATCCTTTAGTAAAAGTAAACGGAGGACAGGATTTAGCAATAAAACAATACAACCGCTAGAATGTTGCTACTATGATGTCCTTAAATGCTACTTCGAAATATCTGAGAGATAATACAAGCTTGTTCGTATTTTGAAAAAAAAAAAAAAAAATCAATCAACAAACTTAAAAAAAAATCTGGCAAACACTTGATAAATACAAATATATATTTATACTAAAATATGGCAATTTTGTAATTTTTCGTGTTTCTTTTGACTGCTTGCATTAAAAAAGTCTTCCCATATGCAAAAATTCAATTCGACACTAATAAACCGCCCTTAACTAGCGACAGACACAAGCATAACAAACATAAGACAGGTTAACCAATGCTGCGTAGGCGCGTAACATTTAATATGTATATATATCATATTTTCAAATTCAGATTGCTTCAAAACGGCATCAAAATTCGATGTTTACCACGAGTAAAACAAAAAACAAAAAACAAAGATTAGCTCTGTTTTTTGTATGACGTGATATATCATATATCATACTGCTGTTTCTGTGTCCTTCTTATTGCTCGCCCTCCAAATGTTCAATTTTATTATTTCAAATAAAATATCTCCAAAAAGGAAGAAGCGTTTTCCGAGTAAGGGTACTTTAACTGCACTTTCAAATTTTCAATTTGGCCCTCTTCTTCCAACTCCCTCGGTCCCTTCCACCGTTCTGTCAATCATTTTATCATTTATCTGCTTTCTTCAACAATTTTACGCATCCCTCATTTTCATATTCATCCCTATCCATCCATATTGAAGGGCAGGGGCGTGGATGCTTAGGTGCCTTGTATTAATGAAATGTTTTAAACCGTAGCTTTAGTGAGGGGAAAATCTAAAGAGAAAATAAAGATATAGTACACATTTAAAGCCAAGCCCCTTTATCATCGGACATATCAAGTAAACCCTGACCTTTCACATATTTAAGTTTGCAAATGAGTAAGAAAGATGCGCTGATGATATTTCATAGCCCCCTCTCCTTCGGTTTCTTCGGTAATACAATACATGTATTCATTGTTTAATAATGTTTGCACCGTGATAATCATAGTCATTTTATAGTGTAAGCTATGTTATTAATATCGTTCTGTGTAATTTCAAAATATGAAGAAGTGTTTGACATTAACAATAGCAAACTTGTGACAAGAGTAAATTTCAACTTTACAGTGTAATTTTAAAATGTTATCAATGCATATTGGGTTCATTTATTTGATAGTATTTGTATATAACGCCAAGTAATACGTCTTTCAGTTATAATTGCAATTTTCTAATATTTCTAATATTTCCATAAATGAACAAAAGGCAAATGATGATTAATGAATCATTGTAAATACTGAAACATTGCAAAAAGTAATAGATGCATATGCATGTGTGTATCTGTGCGTGTTTTTAATTGTTGGTGTGTATTTCTCTTTCAGACCTTCGTGAGTATCCTTCTGCAGTTTTACAGTAAAGTATCTATGTCCTCTTTTAAGATGCCTTTCGATATAGAAGTCCTAAGTCATATTAGTGTTGAAAGATTAATGACCTTGCACTTATAAAAGCTTAATCACTTCTTATATACATACATACTGGTACTTACTACCGTTAGATGTTTTGAAAGAGACATCCAATATCAATTTACTTGATATTAATAGCAAGACTATTTGTGTCCTAGTATAGAATATTACCAGACATTAATTAAGATAGAAAATATGTACATTAGTCACCACATAGTTTCTGATCATTATGTCTGTATATATATACTGGTCTGGTCTCACAATATTTGAATTTGATGATTGCTTGATGTTTTTTTGTTTGAAATTATAGACGTATGGCATATCGATCAGATCGACTAATGCCAACATGCTTAGTTTCCATTTACATTGAAGTAGTATATAAAAATAAATTCATATGCTAGTTAAAAATCAATCATTTACTTCATATCCGGTATATAGAGTAAAGTATATACTATAAAGAAAAGTGCAATTTTATCTTATTGCATATTGTTTAAGACAACAAGCACGGTACGGTTCTCGATAATTTCTTAATTGAACATTGTGATATTTCGTTCATTAAGAAGATTTGATACTTTTAGGGGTCGGTCCAATTATTCTTAACAGAGAAAATGTCAACGTTTTATAAGCATCACGTTAACCTTTACAGAAGGCTTTGAATTACCATTTTTTTGATGAAATATGGAAGTTTTTATGCTAAAGCCATCCCAAATAAATAATGTACGTTCACTAGAATAGCTGACATTCGAGCGAACCGATACCGCATAATATTTAGCAAAATGATTTAGATACTTTGATGTCTCACACAGCTCGGCGACACTCAGCAGGCAAGCACCACCAGTGAGACGAATGGAAACGAGGTTGACCTGTTGTAAGGTCAACCGGTGTATACAAAATAACTACTGGTATAAATTACCAGGTATAATACAAATACACTACCGGTGTATATGGAAATAACATAAAAGTTTAGTGATTACAATTTCCGATTTGTTGACCATTCAGTGTACATCACAGTTTTAAATACAAACAAATTTAATTGATGTAGTGTTCCAGTAGGTTCGCAAATAGGTGGTACTAAAATGGATCCGTACAAAAATCGATCTAATAATTAAAAAAAAAATGTTGTGCAATTACCAGAGGTATATATTATATCATATATAGGTCTCTTCCACAATCGAAACGAACGTTCCGTTAAATTCACGTAGATTCTTTATACAAACTTAAGGAGCGTGACACGATTAAAAAAAGTGAAAGAAGTTTGAAAAAAGTAAAATGGGTAGGACTGCGCATTAAAAACAATATGTTGGAAATCCAAGTACTTACGTTTTATTCTCTCTTACTTTTGGATAGTATAACTGTCATTAATAATATTGTTCGAGAAAATAAATCTTATTTATGAAAAAAAACATGGTAAAACATGTCAATTGACGTAAATCTGTATCAAGGATACATGTATGCCTATCCTCGATACTCCAGAAGTTATGGTCACTCTCAAGAGAGCGTATTGTGACCGTAATGAAGTTTGTGGTTTAACCCCGCCTACTTAAAAAAACTACACTTACGTCAATCAAACATTTTTATTCAAACCTGTAATGTACACCGATTGGTCAACCAATCAGTAAAGTTTTGTCTGATGAAGGTCACCGAGCTGTGAAGGACACCAAATGACATCCGACGTGTTTACCGTTAATTATTTTGCAAAAAAAAAAATATATATATATACGGAATCGCTTTAAAACACAACTGATAACATTAGTTCAGTTTCTACAGTCGCCTGTTAACGATCATATTGTTTTATTGATAATAATTTTATATTCTGGGTTATATCAGCATATGGATAGGTGGTAAGACATTATTTGTTTTGCAAATGATGTTAACAAGGAGAACAAATTTTAATGGGATATATATTGTAGTTATAACATAACTCTTATTCCTCCTTTTTTAAGGTATATTGATATAATTTATACTCAGTTGATTAATACGTAGTAATTTGTGGACTTTTATCAGTGTTACATAATATTGCTTTCTTACCATCATAGAATCACCTTATGAATTAATTAACAGTTTCGACTCTCTAAATGAATGATATATCACGAATGCTAAATTGTAGTTGTTCTGTTTCCTATAAACATCCCACATTTAGATACGCAATTATAGATATTTTTTTTAGGGTTAATATGATATACTGCATGACTGTGACATAACGGTATTACTGGTTCTGTTTACATTCCTCTTTTCTATTGATTTATGTAGTACACTGCTTTTGTTGCCATCATCTATCAAGATTATTTGACTAAACAATTAAATCAAATACTCATGGTATTAATGTTAGGACATAGGCATATCGTAAGTGATGTCTTGATATACATGTGCATATTTACCGTGCTGATGTGCTAAAGTAAAAATGTATGATTTAGTTATGATTACTTGATATTTAAATAATGCCAATGTTTGAGTATATAAAAGCGGAGTACAAATACCATTGTAATTTCTAAAACATCTTTCTGACGCATTGATAGATCATCACACATTTATACGATCCTCGTTGACAATTCAGTATTAACGGAACAAGAGAATAACAAAATATTTACCAAGACTAATGTTTTACAAATACATGAAGAAATGACACACGGCAAGTTATGTATGTAATTTCAATAAGAACAAAAGATGTTAATTAAGTGCCCCAAAAGGCAATTATGACCTCTTATTCCGACAAGATCTGTCGACAGAACATGCACTGTAATATCATATAAATGACATGTACTGCTAAAGAAACTTTCAGGTTTAAAATAACCATGTTTAAGAAATGTAAGTTAATTAAAATTCAATGAAAATTTGAATATTTGTTTCGGACAAAACATTTACATTAAGTATATGCATACCTGAGCAAGCCACCATTACACCTCTGACACAAACTGATGTGTTAATAGAAGCTTATAAATGAATATAGTGATCGCGAATAGCATCAAAATCAATTTTCAAAGCAGATTATTTATCTTACGCTGTTGAAGTCATTATATACTGAAACATTGCACAATGTATTACCGAGTTATGTCTTTTGTGAAAACAAATAAAAAAAAAAAAAAAACAGTAGTGCACTAATTATAAGTTTATTTCAGTAGTTTAAACTAAAACAGTGATATACCAAAATCTGCATTAACCCGGAAATGATTGTCAAGCTAACTATATCACAATAAAACATTGTTTTTCGTTATAAGGGTTATGTTTGTACATCATTGACAAAAACACGTTTGAATTTGATACGTTAATAGGGACACAAACTCCTGAGTCTAAAGATATCAAATATTTAGGATTCATGAATTTTTGGCATTTTAGTGGTCAGTAAAAAAAGGAAAGAATAATATGTCTGGTTTTATATTCTTAAAGCAAAAATGAAAAAAAAATCAGTGTAAGAATAATAGCCTATTCCTTCGCATTTATATCCGTGTTTACGTTACGTTATGCATATACGCGACTTATTTTATTGAACTTCATTCAAAACAGTATAGTTAAAGTTTGTTGTAACAATAACGAAGAAAATAGTGGCATAGTGATTACAAATAGCATAACAACACACGGTGAAACACTTGTCGGGACGCTGGGACAGTATATAATATTAACACATTACTAACATATTCTATTCATGCTGCAACATTCATAGAACATACACATTTTGATCTGCAATATATCAACAATGTTGACTATTGGTCCTATTTTCTTGTTTTTACTCCTTTATGTGTTGAACACACATTTAAATGAAGTACCCGCATACTTGTTCAGATCATGTGACTGCTATTTTCGTCGGTTATATCAATCAATTATGTATACATAGTACTCACGTTACGTAATATATATATATATATATATAGGATTCCATATAATCTTGGCATTCCATAACTTGTAGCTGTAGCTATCCATTAGATAAGGCCATTTAACTGAATTATGGATACAGATGACTGGTATTACATACATTGTAACTATACCATTCCGTTAGCTATGGGTAAATGATTCGAATGTAGATGGATTGTCCTGACACTCAATCAGCTATATATAACTTTACAACATTACATTACCTTGAGACATCATTTGCCATTCTCTTATGATTCCGTTATCTATGGTCCTGCTGTGTCCCAGCATTAAGTCGTTATTTTGTTTTTGTTATACATTCTAATGCGATTTTCAATGCAACAAATGGTTATTAAAAATCACGCTAGTCAATTTGCATACTATTACATTTGATATAATGCTCTAAGGGCAATAGATAACCTGATGATATAGTTGCATTATTATATATTTTATAATCTAATCGTTCTCGGTAGGCAAAACTGCTCGACTATAAAAGGAAAAATTGATATACTTGGTAAGTTCCTGCTTTATTAAAGTAATGCGTGGACTTTACACCGTAATGATCTTTTTCATTAATTATTTCATTTATAAATACACAATTATGACATTTGCTAAGAATATTCAACAAATTGCTTCATACCACTTTACAAGAGAGTCACATCAGGAATATCCGTTTTCTATTTCAATTGAAATAGATCTAGCAATTACTATTTATTCTAGTACTAATTTCTTTTGATATAATTATGAACGTATTATGCATATCGAATTTAGTTTTTCCATGTAAAATGTAGAAGCATCACTGGATGATCTTCTAACATATTTAACTGAAACATACACATGATAGGGCTTTGCTTTTTATGCAACTGGATCATATATAAATGAAAGATAACGATTGGTTCCAGATAGTGTGAATTCTTCTTTATATTTATGTTCACGTGCATAAATGAGTGAGAAATCAGAGGTAGACTGATGGAGGGATATCATCTGCACGAATTGTTTTTAACATTAGACATATTTAGTGATATAGTGTTTAAAGGTATATGACAAAGTGGGAGATTTGACTGCAAACAAACTTGTCAATCATTGTGTTTTCCTCAACCAACTGTTAGGACCTAAACATGTCATCTTGTGTCACGCTTACCGGATGTACACGCGCAGCTGTTTGATCACTCCGTGTGCACATGGTAAGCTTCATTCGACAATTTGTGATACCGATAACAATCGTTTACCGATTCTTTACAGGTGCAATTGATATTTTTGATATATCTAGTTATATGCTCGAATAAATTTAGCTTCATGCGTTTTTGATAATATATTATATAATAATATCAAGTAAAACAGTGATTCTTGCGCATAAAATGATACAACCATTTCAAAAACAAAAGATAATATATACATATAATGCGCAACTATATATAGACCATTTGACATGCACCGATATACTTTGGTTCAGTAAAAACTTATTTTCGTATTATATGTATATTGTCTTACGTAAAAACATTTCTAATCCGTCTTACGTAATAACATATCCAAATCCGATTAATATCTAAAGGCTGTCGATGTAGTTGGGATAATACGAAATTTTGACATTTAGCTCATTAAATAACTTAACTCTCTTTTTTTGGACGAGGTTATCCTCATTGAAACCGACTACTTTACGGAATATAGAGTATAAGACTCCATCATATGTGGTCATGTAGGATGGGGATATTCCACCCGAGGGGTCACAAAATGTCGGCGGAGCCTCGGATTTTACCACATTTTGTGACCCAGAGGGTGAAATATCCTTATCCTACATGAACCACATATGATTGAGTATTTTTCTCTCATTCCCCAACCTAAAATATGCAAAAATAGGCACTATCGGTCGATAGCTTTCTCAGATAGACGCCATTTTTTCTCAATCCAAACTTTTTTCTACTGCATATAATAAAAAAGAACAGCGCCATTCGATATACCATACCCCATATATGCAAACGACGTTTGCTGTTCTAAAAACGAAGGAAACCATTCATTTCCACAGTCTAACGTTGTTTCAGCAGCCCTGTCATTGCAAGCAAAGCCAAATCACATGATGTCGGCCAAGCTAGTGTGTCCTTTCGCGTCAAAATATAGTTCCATGTTTTATTAATAAAAAACAATAAAAGAACGTGTTTTTTGTTTTACATAATTTATATCATTAACAAATTTCGCATTAGATCTGGCCTAGCACATGGAGCAGACGATGTGTTTACAAATCTATAGATAGATCTACTTTAAATATGAAACCAACTGTTTTATTGTTGTTATTATTGTGGCCTATGATGCAATATTCTGATCATGCAGAACACACACTATATTGTGCGCTTTTGGAAATGAAGATGTATAAATAAAACAAAATCAACCTCATACTCAGAAGCACTGAGTCAAATCATATCATAGCATGAGTAAATAAAGCATTGGTTTCTTGAGAGAGAAGATATGAACACATTTTTCCTCTTTATGATAAAGAATCAGCGATAGAACGAACAACCTTGAACAATATTTACCTGTGTCTTGTATAAAACCATAATAACATAATCTAAATATTATGTAGAGTATTATCAATACAGATGTGAAAAAAATAATAGATAATAATAGGTAAAGGTATACCGGCATATTAACCAGGATAATAAGATGTGATCGATTATCATGTACTGTTCTATGTATAGAGACAAAAACAAACGGTAGAGAAATTATTTACTATGTATTATTACTCTTTATTACAGTCGGCTTTCTTGATTTGAATCATATTCCTGTCAGCGGAACACGTCCTTATTATATAATGACTTCCCGAATAAGCTTAATAAAGTCAGTAACATTAATCTAGGTGTATTAAATATCTAGTAGCAAACTCTTATTGCTGCAAAGTACGAACCTGTATTTTGTTAGGAGGAAGTGAAATCGACTTTGATCCAAATTGTCGCTAAATACCAGCCTATCACTTTAATATGCTACAGTTACGATAGTATTCTTAACCGCGCTCCGTCATTTAGTTGTAGCCAAATTATTAAGAAGTAGTAATACCGGTAAGTCGCCGTATACATTCAATTCACCAATCATCATATGCAGTTGCATATGCATGTATATGCATATCAAATTAACTCTAGATTGTGTTGTACAGATCTCAGATTTCTATTAACTTCAACAGCATCACACTACAAGCAATACCAGGTAGTGTGACACTATATGTAAAGTCTATACAGCAACCAGTGTCTATAAATCTACAAAGTAATAAAACATATTTTTTATGGAATTCATAATTATCCCGTGAGCCCTATATAATCATGTCATTCTGGATTATATAGTGATACTGTATTTCATTTTATTTGCACCAGTCTCAATTGTTTTTACTTTCATCTGCAGATTCAGGTAAAAATATGCAACCAATCCACTCCTTTGTCAACAGTTATTAGCCTTTCATTATATATATAAAAAATAAAAGATTTACAAACAAAAACAAGTTAGAATTATACCGGTCACGATAAGAAATTGATTTCATTCATGTTTTGACGTAGATTGGTTTTCGATATGTATAATGGTTAAGTATTGCTCGGTATCTTCATCAAAACAGTTTAAAAAATAATAATAAAAAAAAACAAAAAAACATATCTGTCTTCCTTTTACCTAACAGTAATATGTTTTGGCCTTAAGCATGAAATAATCAAAATCATGATAATGGAATTATACTTAACAACACTTTGTAAATATATGTATATTACACAAAATCGAATTGTTTACGATTTGAGTTTATATGTATATGATGACCATAACACCCTATTTAACTTCTTTTTCCAATTGAGTTAAAATGTCTTAAATTGATAGAATTCACATTCATTTATGCGTTGAGTATTTTCCATAATGGTTTGCTGGATACATTCTAAACAGAACAATATCAGTCTATGTTGACTCATTCTTCGCAATCGATTAGGATTTCACTACTGTTTGCATTGCATTTGATCTCTCCCATATTACATAAGTCAATTGTATTTAATGTTTTTGTTTTGGTTAAATGACGTGGGGTCGCAGGAGACAATGTTCTAAATGTTTAATGCCGTATGGTAATTCCGAAATGTTCTGTTGTTAGCTTGTGATTTTCACTAACAAGTCTTTGATGAGATATTTATTCAGTAATAACACATGTTTCTTTTTAAAAGTGCTCGTTAATAAAAGGACATTTTGGTAACGTTTCTTCGTCATATTCATCAGACATTTGATAATTCAAATTCAATCGATCGATTAAAACTATTCGACATATAAAAGGGGTTAAGTTTTTTTTTTCATTTTTTTTTACTTCTTTTTTTTTTTTTTTTTTTGATCGTATTAACAGCTTGTGATTTTCACTTACAAGTCTTTGATGAGATATTTTTTCAGTAATAACACATGTTTCTTTTTAAAAGTGCTCGTTAATAAAAGGACATTTTGGTAACGTTTCTTCGTCATATTCATCAGACATTTGATAATTCAAATTCAATCGATCGATTAAAACTATTCGACATATAAAAGGGGTTAAGTTTTTTTTTTCATTTTTTTTTACTTTTTTTTTTTTTTTTTATCGTATTAACAGTATAAGCAAAACAAATAAACAGCATGTCATATATTGACCAATGTAAAAAAATAAACTGCGTCAGCTTGATGAGATAAAGAATAGTTTTTTCAAATGAAACTGCCCAAAAAAAGCCCCTCCAGGTAGTGCATTATGTCAGTAGTTCGCTAGAATTCACCGAGTTGTTAGGCGATCAATGACTAATCACTCGTCTTACATTTACATATGATAGAGCAATATCTTATAATTCAAAAATTAGTTTAGAATCATAATCTTTTAGGGGGAGTACTTCTTTGTTTTCATTATGACTTCACCAAAACGTTGATAAAAGTCAGTAACCTAAATTTCGATGTGATGATTTTTAAGTTGCAAAAGTATATTGCGGCAGACGCATGAACATGTAGTTTGGTCAGCAGAAGTAAGGGTTACTATGTAACCACATGTAATAAAAGACCAATCGAAAATTTAAAAGGTCTCTTTTGCGATCATATTCACAAAATGAACTTGATCCTTAATTTGTAGCTAATTTTATAAGAAGTAGACACTGAATACGACAAACGTTTGTGTGTTTCATTTCCATAAATATACTGTATCATCAGGGATATAACTAGCAGGTTAACTGTATGTTCTATGATTTAGCCTTCCTGCAGGCACTGTGCCGGGGCGAACTATCTATTAGTGTGTTTACATAATAGTGTAATATTAATAAAGATATATGTAGCAAATTCAATATTTTACAATTGTTATTGTTTTTAGTATATTTCTTTATTATGTTCAGTATGTGAGTACTTTGGAACAGTCCTGATACGGTAGTATATGTCGCCTCACACATTCAATGCACTAGTCCAAATTGTTGTGTATTGAAATCATGCCAAAATGGTCTGATACAACACCCCGAAAAGATTCATTTTCTACTGCAATAGCTTGATGAAATAATATAAAATCAAATTCATATACTAACGCATAGGTAAGACGTACACGATCTCTAAGGTATTCAAGACAGTGCTTATAGTATTAGCTTGATTGCTTCATAAACCAAACAACAGCTATATTTTCTTCAATCCTAACTAGTAATAAACCATTAGTTTTGATTATGGAGTGTTGAAATACAGACACGAAGAAAAACAGGTATTAATCAAATCAATAGATCAATCCCCATAGTTTAGAATATAGGAAAGTCAAGGTCATATCACATGGAAATCACAATGATAAACCTGAAACGCATATTGCCATGTCGGTGAAAATAAAACCAGAATGGTCATCAGAACAGTACATAGATTGAATCTTCATACAGGTAATCTATCAATCTGTCTGATGATTTTTTTCCCTCTTTATTTAATAATATGTTACAACAATTCCATTCCTCAATTAACAAATAATAAATTTCTGAATAATAAAGTAATTAGGTATACTAAAAATGACTTGAAACTTAATATTTTGACAAAAATACAAATAAATAATGGTCAAGATTAAAATTAGTTTCGTAAGGAATGCTTTTCAGATTAAAGAGGAATGCTGTAGTAATTAAAACGGTAAATAATTGCAATTTAAACGATAAAATAGATATTGTAACAAATTATAGTTACACTATTTGACTACAATTGATACATATCAATTCAATATACTCGTTATATCATCTTACGTAATTACATGACCAAATTAGATTAATTTAACATAGAACAGGCTGAACTAATGCATTACCTGGATGTAGTCAATACAAGCGAAACATATGACCATTTTGTTACTATTTGTGTTTCTTTTAACTGCCTGAATTTAGGAAAAAATGTATTTTCGTCCCATATACACAAATTCAATTCGACATTAATATACTGCTCTTAACTACCGACAAACACAAGCATAACAATCACAAAACAGGTTAACCAATGTTGTGTAGGCGTGTATAATTTAGTATATATATCATATTTTTAAATTCAAATTGCCAACGGCATCAAAATTCGAAATACTATAAATCGTAGCTTCAGTGAGGGGAAAATCTTAGAAGAAAAATAAAGATATAGGACACATTTAAATTCAAGCCCCCTATCATCGGATATATCAAGTAAACTCTGACCTTTCACATATTTAAGTTTGCAAATGAGTAAGAAAGATGCGGCGATGATATTTCATTACCCCCCCCCCCCCCCCCCCTCCTCGCCTTAAGTTTCTTTCGTAACACAATCACAATACATACATTTCATTGTTTAATGTTTGCTTCGTGATAGTTATAGTAAATTTGATATTTTAAGCTAAGTTCTTTCTATCGTTCTGTGTTTGATTTCAAAATATGAAGAAGTTTTTTTAGATTAACAGTAGAAAACTTGACAAGAGTTCATTTCAACTATACAGTGTAATATTAAATGTCATAAATGATATTGGGTTCATTCATTCAATCTGTATATTTCATATGATATTCTTTCTATATAACGCCAAGTAATACGTCTTTCAGCTATAAGTATAATTCTCTAATATTTCTAATATTTCCATAGATGAAAACAAAAGGTAAATGATGATCAATGAATCATGGTAAATACTGAAATATTGCAAAAACTGATATATGCATGTGGTTATTTGTGAGTGTAAGTGTCATATTAGTGTTGAAAAATTAATGACGTGGCACTTATATATACTTAATAATTCATACTAGTACTTAGTATCGTTAGATGTTTTGAAAGAGACATCCAATATCAATTTACTTGATATCAATAGCAACAGTCCTAGTGTCTTAGAATAGAATATTACCAGACATTAATTAAGATAACAAGTGTGTGCATTAGTCACCACACAGTTTCTGATCATTATATATGTATATATATATATGCTAGTCTCACAACATTTAAATTAGAGGATTGCTTGACGTTTTTTGAAATTATAGATGTATGATATGTCGATCAGATCGACTAATGCCAGCATGCTTAATTTCCATTTAATATATGAAAGTTAACTCATATGCTAGTTAAAAATCAATTATTAACTTCATATCTAGTATATAGTATAAAGTATATACTATATAGACAATTGCAATTTTATCTTATTGCATATTGTTCAAAACAACAAGCACGGTAGTGTTCTCGATAATTTTTTTAATGAACATTGTGATATTTTGTCAATCAAGAAGATTGAATAATTTTACAGGTCGGTCCCATTATTCAAAACACAGAAAATGTCAATGTTTCATTAGTATCAGGTTAACCTTTACCGAAGGCTTTGAATTACCAATTTTTGATGAAATGCGGATGATTGTTATGCTAAAGCCATCCAAAATAAATAATGTACATTCACTAGTATAACTGACTTTCGAGCAAACCGATACCATTTTTATAAATTGAGTTTTTAATGAACAGATATATGCTTAAGTAGAAAAATGGATTTCAGTTGAATGTTTTACTTAATCCAAATTGAGATATTATTATGCTAAAATATCAAAACTACGTTTTTATCCGCATTTTGCATAAAATCAATCTCAGTGAGTATATCCCAAGGCAAATATTTAAGATAGATCGTCGGTAAAACAACACTTGAAAAAAAAAATATACCGGAAATTCAATTTGGCTTGCGATGTCTTATATGATCCATTTTTCGTGAACAGCGGTATAAAACATCTACAAAAAGTTATGTATAACTCCTATAATCCATTTCGGTGATTACATCTGTTATCGTATCACATGATTTGAGAAGAGTTTAAGATTTGACAAATTAATTTAAAACTTTGATATTAATGTTATTATACAAATGATATTAAGAAGAATTAAATGTTTCAAACTATTGAAAATCATGTGGTAATGTTCATTGATACCATCATAACACGACGCGATTATCCATAGCTGATCATGTGTGACCTTACCGTCATTGTTTTTACTAGATGGTGACACCTGAAGGATGTCACAGATGGAATGAAGTGTAGTAAGGGGCGATAACTCTGTGTGAGCATGTTTTGTCAAAATCGCTCAATATCTAAGTTTCGACCAATAAAAAGACTGTTGTTCGTAAAGGCAACAAAACCCATCAAGTTGAATTTGCAGTTCCCTTAAAACCCCCATATATCAAATCTAATTGAAATTGAACATTATCTACATTTCGACCAATCAGAGGCCAGGAATTGGCGACGATTTTGTTTAAATGTGAAAGTGAGGCTACGAGAGCGACCGGTGATCAATGATGTATCTACATATCAA